>NC_045445.1:23054872-23092713 GCF_002776525.5 Piliocolobus tephrosceles
CATCTCACACCAGTTAGAATGGCAATCATTAAAAAATCAGGAAACAATAGGTGTTGGAGAGGATGTGGAGAAATAGGAACACTTTTACACTGTTGGTGGGATTGTAAACTAGTTCAACCATTATGGAAAACAGTATGGCGATTCCTCAAGGATCTAGAACTAGATGTACCATATGACCCAGCCATCCCACTACTGGGTATATACCCAAAGGATTATAAATTATGCTACTACAAAGACACATGCACACGTATGTTTATTGCGGCACTATTCACAATAGCAAAGACTTGGAATCAACCCAAATGTCCATCAGTGACAGACTGGATTAAGAAAATGTGGCACATATACACCATGGAATACTATGCAGCCATAAAAAAGGATGAGTTTGCGTCCTTTGTAGGGACATGGATGCAGCTGGAAACCATCATTCTTAGCAAACTATCACAAGAAGAGAAAACCAAACACCGCATGTTCTCACTCATAGGTGGGAACTGAACAATGAGCTCACTTGGACTCGGGAAGGGGAACATCACACACTGGGGCCTATCATGGGGAGGGGGGAGGGGGGAGGGATTGCATTGGGGAGTTATACCTGATATAAATGATGAATTGATGGGTGCTGACGAGTTGATGGGTGCAGCACACCAACATGGCACATGTATACATATGTAACAAACCTGCACGTTATGCACATGTACCCTAGAACTTAAAGTATAATAAAAAAAAAAAAAAAAAAAAGAAGTCATTCCTTTACTCTTAACTTCTGCTTCAACGTTTGGGCTTGCCCAAGATGTGGTGGAGCCTACGGCACATAACACAACCAAAAAGCAAATAAACGTGTGTCAGCATTGGCATTAAAAACAATATCCATGACATACAAAAATGATATCTTAAAAATATAAATCAGGATACATCGTGGAATGTTTATATTGTAACAGTAGATTCCCATTGCACTACAGAAGCAATACTAAAGTAAAAACATAGTTTGAAGGTGTGTATGGTGGTGGTGGTTGCGGCAGAGGGGGGCGGCTCTCCTTACTCATTTATTCTGCAGATTCATCTTGGATGGTGATATGATAGCTCATGATGCCAGATGGTGTCAATTAGTCATCTTCAGAATGTTGGCTCTGAATTTCTGAGGAGGAAACTGTACTGAGATAGGGGCATGATCTTACTGGGTCCTCTTAGGAACAGAGAACAAGAGGACCCGGGTCAGGGGCTGAGACCGTGACCAGCCCACTGAACAGAACAAAGTCTAGTGGACCTTGCAGGGAGGCAACCTTCCACCTCGAGCAACTTTGCTTAACAGCCAAGTTGGTTGAGAGCTCTACCTAAAGCCAATGAACTCAGTATCAGTGCAGGTGGAGTTACAGGTGTCTTTCTTTTCCTGTGGCACAGGTAAGTGGAGAAAGACCTGTGGCTAAGCAGATCCAAACTGTGAGGTTTCACAAGGGGCAGGGAGCCACTGGACTTCTAGGAATAGAGCAGCCAAAAAAGTCTGTAGCAATCTGGCAAAGTGAGCTCTGGCCATTAGCAAAACAGGTGGGCTCTCCTTAAAGTGTTCACTTTCTTCCTTGAAAAGTTTCCTCTTCCACCATGGAGCAGTGGGCTGATTTCCCCTTTGCACTCAGGACCCACCAGTCCCTGAGGTACCTACACCTCTCAGTCAATGAGGTCCTAGATGAGGGTGCCAAGTTGCTGTAGGAGACACTGAGACACCCAAATAGCATCTTGCAGAAGTTGTCATTGGAAAACTGTCATCTTATAGAAGCCAGTTGCAAGGACCTTGCTACTGTTTAGTTGTCAGCCAGCAGCTGACACAACTGTGCTTGGCCAAGAATCCCACTGGGGATAATGGGATGAAGTTTCTGGGTGAGGATTTGAGTTACGCTGAGTGTAAACTGCGGACGTTGGTGTTACAGCAATGCAATATCACCAAGCATGGCTGCAGACATCTCTCAAAGCTACTCCAAGAAGTCTGCAGCTTCACAAACTTGGACCTGAGTCTCAACCACATGGCTTGTGGATTATGGATTCTCTGTAAGGCGTTAGACAACCCAAACTGTAATCTAAAACACCTATGGTTGAAGACCTATGGAACTAATTTGGAAATCGAGAAAATGTTGGAGGAAGTGAAAGAAAACAATCCCAAACTGATGATTGATTGCAATGCTTCCGGGGCAACGGCACCCCTGTGCTGTGACTTCCTTTGCTCAGCAGACTGGGATGGCTCTACGAATTACATAGGAAGTGGGAATCTGGTCTCTCTATAACATATCATGTTAATGCAGGTCAGAGGGTAATGTTAACGCTAGACTTGGTGTCAAGATGTAGGACTTCACACTGGTTTTCTCGCTGCTTATGGGAGATTCTGCACAAGTCACTCATGCACTTCAGATCACGATATGTACTTTCTCACAGGGATAATAAAAAGTTAGAGCATTCTCAAAAAAAAGTTTCCTCTTCCTGCTACTAGAATGTAAGTGGCAGTAACTCAGTACTGTCTAATTACCTCTGCCATTGGTGACCCTGAATCCCAAGGGGTGAGGACTCAGGGGCCAGTCTCCCACCCCCAGGTCAGAGAAGAGCCTTCACTTGCATCATTCGAACAATGAGTCCATTTTAATAGGGTGCTCTCATCTCTAGGTGAGTTTGGAAACACTGTGACAGGAAGGAAAATAATTGCATTTTCTCCCAAAGCTGCCGGAAATAATTTCTACTTTAATGGTGAAAACAGGACTCCTTGTATCTCTGGACATTTTACATTGCAGGCTGTAATGAGCGAGAAAATGTCTTTCTTTTAATAGCTAATCCTCTGATGCTTCGTGTCTGGGAAGGTAAGTTGATGTGGCAAATTATCATTGTCGAAAAGAGAGATTGAGCCAGGAACAGTATCGTTGCTTTGTCCACTGCGTCACTTAGCTCTTGTTAGCATAGCCAGAAAATTGGTGTTTATTCTCAACAGCACATTTTTTTTTTCCAGAGATTGGCCATCGCCAGTCACAGACCCACTCAGATCTAGGAAGAGAGGGGAGGCATCCTGCCCCAACCTCATGTGACCTTCATTAAGAGGCACACTATCTTCCTCCCCTTCTCCCCTGCTTAGCCCCAGCCACTCTCAGGAGTCCCATGGAGCTAGATTAGTCTGTGTACTGTGGTGAGCATGATCTAGAGGTTTTCTCTCAAAAACAGGGTTTCGCTAGGGTGAGAGCAGGAGCCTGAGTGGGCAGGGAGAGATGTCAGAGGGAAATGGGTATGGAGCTGCAAATGGGCAATCCTCAGACCACCTGCCCAGAATCATAACTTTCCCTGGGACCAGCGCCGAGCACTTGCATCCTCTTGCCTTGGCCCCTTCTTCCAATTTCTCTTCCTTAAGGGCGTTGTTTTCCCTTCATGGATACATTTGTTTTTCAATTGTGTCTTTAATTGGGGTGTTCTTTAAGCTTAAATGCTTGACTTGTTCTTTTTTCTTATATGAATGGAAGCTGTTATTAGCCTTTTTGGTTCACATTTCATACATGTGGGGATGTGTCTACGTTTATCATGAACCATCTGTGATATTTTTTTTCCCCTTTACTTGGGAAGTTTTATTTACAACCAATGTTTCTTTATGCCCTGCATGTCAGGTATTTATCACCTTAACAAGTTTATGTTTGCCATATTTTCATTGGTTTTCAATGGAGTCGTTCATCATATGTTGTTTTCCAGTAATTGCTTTTTATGGTGTTGGTTGCAATATACTGTCCTCAGCTGTTAACACGAATCGCTTTTCAAGACAGTCATATTATAGCACATAATAATTTTCAATTTTCTTTCCAAAGTTATAAATGTAAATTAATTTTAGGTACTCTTTTATTTTTGTCTGAAAATAGCCTATCAAGATCATTAAAAATAATTATAAAAGAAGACTTCCAAGGTCATCTTATGAAACTCCTCATTTGATTTTGAAGAAATTAAAGCTGATTATTTAAAGAATTATATATATTAGAGTGTTATTTTTTGGAAGAGCACGCCCATTGCTCAGTGAAGAAAAATATTGGCATGTAGAATCTAAAAAAGTTGAATAAATACAAACAAAAAGTAGAATGGTGGTTATTGAGACCAGGGAGGGAGAGAAAATAGGAAGATACACATCAAAGGGCCCAAAATTTCACTTAGGTAGGATGGATATATCTAGAGATCAAATACGCAGCATGAGATGTATACTTAATAATATTGTACTGTATGGTGGACATTTGTTAAGATAATAGATTTTTGGTATTCTTTTTCTTCATTTCTTTTTATTTTCATAAGTTTTTGGAGAACAGGTGGTATTTGGTTACGTAAGTTCTTTAGCCATGATTTGTGAGATTTTGGTGCACCCATCACCCGAGCTGTATACACTGAACTCAATTTGTAATTTTTTTTTTTTTATACTTTAAGTTCTAGGGTACATGTGCACAACATGTAGGTTTGTTACATATGTATACATGTGCCATGTTGGTGTGCTGCACCCATTAACTCCTCATTTACATTAGGTATATCTCCTAATGCTATCCCTCCCCCTCCCCCCTCCCCACAATAGGACCCAGTGTGTGATGTTCCCCTTCCTGTGTCCAAATGATTTCATTGTTCAATTCCCACCTATGAGTGAGAACATGCAGTATTTGGTTTTCTGTTCTTGCGATACTTTGCTGGGAATGATGGCTTCCAGCTGCATCCATGTCCCTACAAAGGACACGAACTCATGCTTTTTTTATGCCTGCATAGTATTCCATGGTGTATATGTGCCACATTTTCTTAATCCAGTCTGTCACTGATGGACATTTGGGTTGATTCCAAGTTTTTGCTATTGTGAATAGTGCCACAATAAACATATGTGTGCATGTGTCTTTATAGCAGCATGACTTATAATCCTTTGGGTGTATCCCCAGTAATGGGATGGCTGGGTCAAATGGTATTTTTAGTTCTAGATCCTTGAGGAATCGCCACACTGTTTTCCTGTGGTTGAACTAGTTTACAGTCCCACCAACAGTGTAAAAGTGTTCCTATTTCTCCACATCCTCTCCAGCACCTGTTGTTTCCTGATTTTTTAATGATTGCCATTCTAACTGGTGTGAGATGGTAGCTCATTGTGGTTTTGATTTGCATTTCTCTGATGGTGAGTGATGATGAGTGTTTTTTCATGTGTCTGTTGACTGTTTGAATGTCTTCTTTTGAGAAGTTCATATCCTTTGCCCACTTTTTGATGGGGTTGTTTTTTTCTTGTAAATTTGATTGACTTCTTTATAGGTTCTGGATATTAGTCCTTTGTCAGATGAGTAGATTGCAAAAATGTTCTCCCATTCTGTAGGTTGCCTGTTCACTCTGATGGTAGTTTCTTTTGCTGTGCAGAAGCTCTTTAGTTTAATTAGATCCCATTTGTCAATTTTGGCTTTTGCTGCCATTGCTTTTGGTGTTTTAGACATGAAGTCCTTGCCCATGCCTATGTCCTGAATGGTACTACCTAGATTTTCTTCTAGGGTTTTTATGGTATTAGGTCTAACATTTAAGTCTCTAATCCATCTTGAATTAATCTTCGTATAAGGAGTAAGGAAACATGTACTTCTTACCCTGTATTGAGACTATCTTCACCTTTAACCTGTAGGCTCATTCAGGGCAGGAATTATATATTTCATACCTGTGTAATCAGTTTATGAAATATTGCATGGTGTAGCCAAGGTCCTAGGTCATAGAATGAGTTAATGAACTTCAGAAGCCAAGCACTCATAACTGCATATTGAAATGTACAAAATACAGTGTATTTCTATACAAAATATAGAAAATACAGTGACTTTCACAATTAATGCCTTTGTTCTAAACACTGTTTCCTTCTTTTGGGTTATTTTTTGGGTTATTTTCTTCAAAGTTGTTGCATAACTAAAAAGTATGAAAATGTCTCAAAGCATCTACTGCATACAAAATATCAGGCTATGTTCTATGTAGGAGTAGTGAGAGGCTATGGAGTTAATGTACTGGGACAATAAAATGATCTGGCTGACGTCACATACCAGGTTAATCACTGTTTTCCCAGATGAGATCTGAAGGAGGGTCTGTGCTCCAGGCTTCTAAAAATAAAGACTTGCATTCTTGTATTTAAGACTCCGTATTCCAAGGTAATAACTCCATATCTCCACTGACTACTGTGTGTGTACAGAAATTCTAACTGTTGTTATTTTTACCAATGGAACATTCTTCTGTTGAGCTAATAAGATGCAGCAGTTGTGATCAGGGATGCACTAAAGAATCACAGTTTGCTAATAAAATTTGATGACAAAATTTGTTTCATCTGGAATCACATACGATCCACAAATACAAGTGATCCCCTTTGGGCACTTGTCTTGGTATACGTAGCTATTTTTTTTTTTTTTTGTGGGAGAATCCCTTGAGCTCAAGAGTTGGAGACAAACTTGGGGATCATGGTGCGACCGCATTGCTACAATTTTTTTTTTTTTTTAATTAGCTGGGCATGGTCATGCGCGCCTGTAGTCCCAGCTACTCAGGTGACTGAGGAGAAAAGATCACTTGAACCCAGGAAGTCAAGGCTGCAGTGAGCTATGATCTTTCCACTGTAATCAGCCTGGATGACAGAGTGAAACCCTGTCTCAAAAAGAAAAAAGAAAAACTATTTTTCATGTCTAGAAACATTGAAATTTACTACTACAGAAATTCAGAGCATTTCTGGGTTCTTATATATACTCTCTCTTCGATCATTTATTGCAAAAATTTTAATGACTACCCCTCCTGTATAACTGTGCACTAAGATGACTTTTATTTTTCTTTTTTTAAAAAAATTTATTTTCTTTTAAGTTCTGGGATACATGTACAGTATGCACAGATTTGTTACATAGGTAAATGTGCCATGGTGGTTTGTTGCACCTATTAACCCATTGCTTAGATATCAAGCCCTGCATGCATTAGCTATTTATGCTGATTATCTTCCTTCCCCCGCCTCTGCCTAGACCCCAGTGTGCGTTGTTTCCCTCTCTGTGTCCATGTGTTCTCATTGTTTAGCTCCCACTTATAAGTGAGAACACGTGGTGTTTGATTTTCTGTTCCTGTGTTAGTTTGCTGAGGATAATGGCTTCCAGCTCCTTCCATGTCCCTGCAAAGGACATGATCTTGTTCCTTTTTATGGCTGCATAGTATTCCATGGTGTATATTTACCAAATTTTCTTTATCCAGTCTATCATTGATGGGCATATGAGTTGATTCCATGTCTTTGCTGTTATGAATAGTTATGCAGTCCTGTTTGTAAGAAACTGGCTTCCTGATCTTTATCAGAGTTAGTCCCATTTCCATACCACCATGTACTTCTTCCTCTAAAGTTTATCCTTCATAGATTTACTTTTTAGTTTTTTTGAAATTATATTATTATGTTTCAAAATATATGTTCTATTATGAATTCAAGGAGCTAAACAATGGGTACACATAGACATAAAATGGAAATAATAGACACTGATGAATCCAAAATGGTGGAGGGTGTTGAGAGAGTGAGGGTTGAAAAGTTATCTTCAGACATTTCTGTTTGTTCCCACCCACAGTCTCCAAAGCACTGGTGAAATTTTTGACAGAGAAAATTTCCTTCTTCTATTGTGTGCTACAGATACTGGTATTTTTGTTCTTTGTGACTACTGAATGCAATCTTCTAGCCTCCCTGGGCAAGGACATTTATACGCCAATCAGACAACTCATGCTCTATACTGTCACTATGTCCCAAGCTTGTTGTATCCAACTAGTGGTTTCATGTTACAGGCATGGAGTTATCCATATTATGTTTTTAGGAGGTTCAATCTCTATATTTGACTTGTGTAAGTTCAAATCATCAGCAGCTTTTTTGGTGACAGTTTCCTACTCTTGGTCCTCTCCCGCACAGACACTCACATAATGAATTATTTGTTTTTTTTTTTTTTCACTGGGTGCTTCATTTGGATGAGCTCTTGACCGGTCATCCTTGTCTCCCACATGTTCATCATTGTCACTTTCTTGAGAATCTTCTCAGTTGTAGTCAAATCCAAAGATTTTCCCGCTTTTTCTTCACATTTAACTGCTATCATTCTCTTCTATGGGGAAATTATGTTTATATATGTGACATTCTTCCAACTATTTTCTGGACCAAGGCCAGACTGTATCAATTTTTTACATGGTAAGAATTCTTTTGTTAAGCCCCATTATCTATTGTTTAATAAAAATGCAAGTGATTTGTTTTCTTGAAAATCCTCCTTTATAATGTTCAAGGCCAATCTGGGTAAGAACTACACAAGAAGATGCTCAAGAAACTTATTATTTTTTAAAATGTTTGATACATAAGTATATTACTTTGAACTGAAATTTTCCTTTGATTTCTCATACTCTTTTAGTTTTTTCCACATCTGTATTTATTTTCAAATTATTTTCTTTCCTTGTTTTGGACAGCGTTTTAAATTCCTGTCCTTCTTGAGGTAAACATCCAGATGACTTGCAATATAGTTAATGTCCTTTTGGACCTTCAGCATCTAAACATGTAAAGAAGAAAGGAAGGAAGGAAGAGAGGGAAACTCACATGTAATAAGAATGTATTATGAGCCAGGCACTTTATACCCAATATTTTACTTAGTCTATAAAACAAATCATTGAGATAGTTATTATTAACCTCACTTTTCACATGCAGAAATTGAGGACCAAATAAATGAAATGATTTGCCCTACATCATACAGCTAAGAATTGGATTGAGAATTAAAGAATTAAGAATTAAAGCCAGGTCTGTCGGATACTGTGTCTATCAATTTACCCTACAAAAACTGCTTCACCTTAATTTCCAGTAAGCATTCCATTCTGTTCTCATTCAAAATGCAAAGGCATCATTCATTTTTCAATGTATTTATGTGTTTTTTTCTTTGGTTGCTAAATGGTGTATAGAAGACTACATTACACTGTAAGCTCCCAGGGACAGGAGCCATCTTCCTTATCTGGTGTTGAGAGCATCATGAGCAGATACGTATGTAATAAAGGCATCGAGTTTCCTCATTTCTTCATACAAAATCGCGTAAGTATGTCACATGCTTCTTTTACATATTTTTGAGGCATCTGAAATTATATGCTGTAGGCCGGTGTTGACTTAATCTACAAATGAATTTGTTCTGGCTATGGAATATGCAATCAGATCTACTGAAGATCCAGATATTTTGGGATCAGGTGATTGATTTGTCTAAAATTCCAGATCAGGCATAATTCTGCCCAAGATCTTGGACTTAAGGGCAAATTTTTATTCATTCATTTCATAAGTAGTTTAGTCCCTACTCTGTGAAAAGGTCCAGGATGGAGAGCAGGGCCTCAGAAATGGAGAAGATATAGTCTCTGTCTTGTAGAAGCCACATGTTCAGAAATGCTCCCTTCCCTCCACAATGGCAAAATCAGCAGCATAGAGGCGGGGCCTTTTCTTTGGTATTTCCATTCACAATACAGGCACTACAGAAAAGGATTTTCTGTCATCTCACCAACATCTTAGGCTGAACACGATCTGCTCTGGCCTCTTCTGGCCTCATGATAGGTCCTGGGAACTGAAATCTTATTTTGTTGGCATGGCAACAGTCCACCTCTTTACTTCCTTTTTTGTATACCTTTATTTTTGCTTGTCTGTCATCAGCTTGGTGAGTGAGTTTAGAAACTGCATATGTTTGCCCTACAACAAGAATCTTGAGTAGTTTAGAAGGGGCTAGGGAGGAGATGAGATCTTCCTCAGGGCATGGGCAACCTGTATTCAGTCACTAGTATAAATTCTTGCATCCTATTGGAGATCAAATTTCTATATATGACCAAAGTTAAAGTGAGGAGTAGACTGAAAGGGCAGGCACCCAGGTCCCTTACCTCAGCTTTAATCACAACAGCTCTGCTTCTATATTTTTAATATGCAGTAACCTTTCCCTTAACTGATCTTTATGTAAACACTCTAAATTAAAGACACTATCCATTCTCTGTGCAAAACTTTCTGGCCAGTGGCAATGCCCCAATGAATAATTGTAACTAGTTGGCTAGTCTCTCTCTCTTTTTCTTTCTCTCTCTCTCTTCTGAGACAGGGACTTGATATGTTGCCCAGGCTGGAGTGCCGTGCCATGATTACAGCTCACTGCAGCCCTGACTTCCTGGGCTCAAGCAATCCTCCCACCTCAGCCTCCCAAGTAGCTGGGACCATAGGTGTCTGCCACCTTACCTGGCTATTTTTTTAAAAATTATTTTTTGTAGCTATAGGGTCTCACCATGTTGCCCAGGCTAGTCTCGAACTCTTGCTTCAAGCAATCACCCACCTCAGCCTCCCAAATTGCTGAGATTAAAGGCATGAGCCACTGCATCCAGCCAGTTGGCTATTCTCTAATATGCCCACATCATTATGGTCCTATGCCACCAATCCTGTCTTACTTTACAAAGTAACAATTGTGTTTTTCCCAAAACCTGTTTTTGTTACTTGCATTTGTTTTCTAATCACAATTTAATTTTATTTTTAAAAATTTATTTTATTTTATTTTTTTAAATTATACTTTAAGTTCTGGGATACATGTGCAGAATGCGCAGTTTTGTTACATAGGTATACACGTGCCATGGTGGTTTGCTGCACCCATCAACCCGTCATCTACATTAGGTATTTCTTCTAGTGCTATCCCTCCCCCAGTCCCCCACCACCCAACAGGTCCCAGTGTGTGATGTTCCCCTCCTTGTGTCCCTGTGTTCTCATTGTTCAACTCCCACTTATGAAGGAGAACATGCGGTCTTTGGCTTTCTGTTCCTGTGTTAGTTTGCTGAGAATGATGGTTTCCAACTTCATCCATGTCTCTGCAAAGGACATGAACTCATCCTTTTTTGTGGCTGCATAGTATTCCATGGTGTATATGTGCCACATTTTCTTTATCCATCTATCATTGATGGGCATTTGCGTTGGTTCCACGTCTTTGCTATTGTTAATACTGCTGCAATAAACACATGTGTGCATGTGTCTTTATAGTAGAATGATTTATAATCATTTGGGTATACACTCAGTAATGGGATTGCTGGGTCAAATGGTATTTCTGGTTCTAGATCCTTGAGGAATCACCACACTGTCTTCCACGATGGTTGAACTAATTTACACTCCTCCCAACTGTGTAAAAGCATTCCTATTTCTCCACATCCTCTCCAGCATCTGTTGTTTCCTGACTTTATAATGATCACCATTCTAACTGGCATGAGATGATATCTCATTGTAATTTTGACTTGCATCTCTCTAATGAGCAGGATGATGAGCTTTTTTTCATGTTCGTTGCCCGCATAAATGTCTTCTTTTGAGAAGTGTCTGTTCATATCCTTTGCCCACTTTTTGATGAGGTTTATTTTTTTCTTGTAAATTTGTTTAAGTTTCTTATAGATTCTGGATATTACCCTTTGTCAGATGGATAGATTGCAAAAATTTTCTCCCATTCCGTAGGTTGCCTGTTCACTCTGATGATAGTTTCTTTTGCAGTGCAGAGGCTCTTTAGTTTAATTAGATCCCATTTGTCAATTTTGGCTTTTGTTGCCATTGCTTTTGGTGTTTTAGTCATGAAGTCTTTGTCCATACCTTTGTCCTGAATGGTATTGCCTAGGTTTTCTTCTGGGGTTTTTATGGTTTTAGGTCTTACGTTTAAATCTTCAATCCATTTTTAGTTAATTTTTGTATAAGGTATAGGAAGGGGTCCAGTTTCAGTTTTCTGCATATGGCTAGCCAGTTTTCCCAACACCATTTATTACATAGGGAATCCTTTCCCAGTTTCTTGTTTTTGTTAGGTTTGTCAAAGATCACATGGTTGTAGATGTGTGGAGTTATTTCTGAGGCCTCTGTTCTGTTCCATTGGTTTATATATCTGTTTTGGCACCAGTACCATGCTGTTTTGGTTACTGTTGCCTTGTAGTATAGTTTGAAATCAGGTAGCATGATGCCTCCAGCTTTGTTCTTTTTGCTTAGGATTCTTAGGATTGTCTTGGCTATATGGACTGTTTTTTGGGTTCCATATGAAATTTAAAGTACTTTTTTCTAATTGTGTGAAGAAGGTCAATGGTAGCTTGATGGGGATAGCGTTGAATCTATAAATTACTTTTTGCAGTATGGCCATTTTCATGATATTGATTGTTCCTATCCATGAGCATGGATTTTTCTTCCATTTGTTTGTGTTTTGTCCTTATTTCCTTGAGCAGTGGTTTGTAGTTCTCCTTGAAGAGGTCTTTCACATCCCTTGTAAGTTGGATTCCTAGGTATTTTATTCTCTTTGTAGCAATTGTGAATGGGAGTTCACTCATGATTTGGCTCTGTTTGTCTATTATTGGTGTACAGGAATGCTTGTGATTTTTGCATATTGATTTTGTATCCTGAGATTTTGCTGAAGTTACTTATCAGCTTTAAGAGATTTGG
This sequence comes from Piliocolobus tephrosceles, assembly GCF_002776525.5. Lineage (NCBI taxonomy): Eukaryota > Metazoa > Chordata > Mammalia > Primates > Cercopithecidae > Piliocolobus > Piliocolobus tephrosceles. Next base: position 23,067,282 of record NC_045445.1, read on the forward strand.
GGCTGAGACGATCTGGTTTTCTAAATATACAATCACATCATCTGCAAACAGAGACAATTTGACTTTCTCTCTTCCTATTTAAATGCCCTTTATCACATCCTCTTGCCTGATTGCCCTGGCCAGAACTTCTAATACTATGTTGAATAGGAGTGGTGAGAGAGGGCATCCTTGCCTTGTGCCAGTGTTTAAAGGGAATGCTTCCAGCTTTTGCCCACTCAGTATGATCTTGGTTGTGGGTTTGTCATAAATAGTTCTTATTATTTTGAGATACGTCCCATCAATACCTGGTTTATTGAGAGTTTTTAGCATGAAGGGGTGTTGAATTTTATTGAAGGCCTTTTCTACATCTATTGAGATAATCATGTAATTTTTGTCATTGTTTCTGTTTTTGTGACGGATTATGTTTATTGATTTGCATATATTGGATCAGCCTTGCTTCCCAGGGATGAAGCCGACTTGATCGTGGTGGATAAGCTTTTTGATGTGCTGCTGGATTTGGTTTGTCAGTTTTTCATTGACAATTTTTGCATTAATGTTCATCAGGGATATTGGCCTGAAATTTTCTTATTTTATTGTGTCTCTGACAGGTTTTGGTATCAGGATGATGCTGGCCTCATAAAATGAGTTAGGAAGGATTCCCTCTTTTTCTGTTGATTAGAATAGTTTCAGAAGGAATGGTACCAACTGCTCTTTGTACCTCTGGTAGAATTCGGCTGTGAATCCTTCTGGTCCTGGGCTTTCTTTGGTTGATAAGCTACTAATGACTGTGTCAATTTCAGAACTTGTTATTGGTCTATTCAGGGATTCAAATATTTCCTGGTTTAGTCTTGGGAGGGTGTATGTGTCCAGGAATTTATCCATTTCTTCTAGATTTTCTAGTTTGTTTGTGTAGAGGTGTTTATAGTATTCTCTGATGGTAGTTTGTATTTCTGTGGGATCACTGGTGCTATCTCCTTTATCATATTTTTTGGTATCTATTTGATTCTTCTGTCTTTTCTTCTTTATTAGTCTGGCTAATGGTCTATCCATTTTGTTAATCTTTTCAAAAAAAAAAGAGCTCCTGGATTCATTGATTTTTTTTTTGAAGGGTTTTTCATGTCTCTATCTCCTTCAGTTCTGCTCTAATCTTAGTTATTTCTCTTCTTGTGCTAGCTTTTGAATTTCCTTGCTCTTGCTTCTCTTGTTCTTTCAATTGTGATGTTAAGGTTTCAATTTTAGATCTTTTCTGCTTCTTCCTGTGGGCATTTAATGCTATAAATTTCCCTCTCAACATTGCTTTAGTTGTGTCCCAGAGATTCTTGTACATTGTGTCTTTGTTCTCATTGGTTTCGAAGAACTTATTTATTTCTGTCTTAATTTTGTTATGTGCCCAGTAGTCATTCAGGAGCAGGTTGTTCAGTTTCCATGCAGTTGTGTGGTTTTGAGTGAGTTTCTTAATCCTGAGTTCTAATTTGATTGCACTGTGGTCTGAGAGACTGTTATAATTTTCATTCTTTTGCATTTGCTGAGGAATGTTTTAGTTTTAATTATGTGTTCAACTTTAGAATAAGTGCGATGGGTGCTGAGAAGAATGTATATTCTGTTGATTTGGGGTGAAGAGTTGTGTAGATGTCTATTAGGTCTGCTTGGTCCAGAGCTGAGTTCAAGTCCTGAATATCCTTGTTAATTTTCTGTCTCATTGATCTGTCCATTATTGACAGTGGGGTGTTAAAGTCTATTATTGTGTGGGAGTCTAAGTCTCTTTGTAGGTCTCTAAGAACTTGCTTTATGAATCTGGGTACTCCTGTATTGGGTGCATACATATTTAGGATAGTTAACTCTTCTTGTTGCATTGATCCCTTTACCATTAGGTAATGCCCTTCTTTGTCTTTTTTTGATCTTTCTTGGTTTAAAGTCTGTTTTATCAGAGACTAGTATTGAGTATTGCAACCCTTGCTTTTTTTTTTTTTTTTTCTTTTCATTTGCTTGGTATGTATTCCTCCTTCCCTTTAATTTGAACCTGTGTATGTCTTTGCATGTGAGATGGATCTCCTGAATATAGCACACTGATGGATCTTGACTCTATCCAATTTGCCAGTCTGTGTCTTTTAATTGGGACATTTAGCCCATTTACATTTAAGGGTAATATTGTTATGTGTGAATTTGATCCTGTCATGATGATGCTAGGTGATTATTTTGCCTGTTAGTTGATGCAGTTTCTTCATAGTGTTGATGGTCTTTACTATTTGATATGTTTTTGCTGTAACTGGTACCACTTTTTCCTTTCCATATTTACTGCTTCCTTCAGAAGCTCTTGCAAGGCAGGCCTGGTGGTAACAAAATCTCTCAGCATTTGCTTGTCTGTAAAGGATTTTATTTCTCCTTTGTTTATGAAGCTTAGTTTGGCTGGATATGAAATTCTGGGTTGAAAATTCTTTTTTAAAAAAATGCTGAATATTGGCCCCCACTGTCTTCTTGCTTGAGGGTTTCTGCAGACAGATCTGCTGTTAGTCTGATGGGCTTCCCTTTGTGGTTAACCCGACCTTTCTCTCTGGCTGCCCTTAACATTTTTTCCTTCATTTTAGCCTTGGTGAATCTGACGATTATGTGTCTTGGGGTTGCTCTTCTCGAGGAGTATCTTTGTGGTGTTCTCTGTATTTCCTGAAGTTGAATGTTGGTCCATCTTACTAGGTTGGGAAAGTTCTCCTGGATAATATCCTGAAGAGTGTTTTCCAACTTGGTTCCATTCTCTCCGTCACTTACAGGTACACAAATCAAATGTACGTTTGGTCTTTTCACATTCCCAAATTTCTTGGAGGCTTTGTTCATTCCTTTTCATTATTTTTTCTCTAACCTTGTCTTCATGCTTTATTTCATTAAGTTGATTTTCAATCTCTGATATCCTTTCTTCCGCTTGATCAATTTGGCTATTGATACTTGTGTATGCTTCATGAAGTTCTTTTGCTGTGTTTTTCAATTCCATCAGGTATTTATGTTCTTCTTTAAACTGGTTATTCTAGTTAGCAGTTCCTCTAACCTTTTTTCAATGTTCTTAGCTTCCTTACGTTGGGTTAGAACATGCTCCTTTAGCTTAGAGGAATTTGTTATTACCCACCTTCTGAAGCCTACTTCTGTGAATTCGTCAAGCTCATTCTCCATCCAGTTTTGTTTCCTTGCTGGCAAGGAGCTGTGATCTTTTGGAGTAGAAGAGGCATTCTCGTTTTTGGAATTTTCAGCCTTTTTGCACTGGTTTTTCCTCATCTTCGTGGATTTATCTACCTTTGGTCTTTGATGTTGGTGACCTTTATATGGGCTTTTTGTGTGGACATCATTTTTGTTGATGTTGATGCTATTCCTTTCTGTTTGTTAGTTTTCCTTCTCACAGTCAGGCCTCTCTGCTGCAGTTTTGCTGGAGTTTACTGGAGGTCCACTCCAGACCCTGTTGGCCTGGATATCACCAGCGGAGGCTGCAGAACAGCAAAGACTGCTGCTTGTTCCTCTCTTTGAAAGCTTCATTCTAGAGGGGTGCCCGCCAGATGCCAGCTGGAGCTCTCCTGTATGAGGTGTCTGTCGACCCCTGCTGTGAGCTGTCTCCCAGTCAGGAGGCACGGGGGTCAGGGATCCACTTGAGGAGGCAGTCTGTCCCTTAGCAGAACTCAAGTGCTGTGCTGGGAGATCTGTTTCCTTCTTCAGTGCCTGCAGGCAGGAACATTTAAGTCTGCTGAAGCTGTGCCCACAGCTGCCCCTTTCCCCAGGTGCTCTGTCCCAGGGAGATTGGCATTTTATCTATAACCCCCGACTGGGGCTGCTGCCTTTTTTTCAGAGATGCCCTGCCCAGAGAGGAGGAATCTAGAGAAGCAGTCTGGCTATAATGGCTTTGCTGAGCTGTGGTGGCCCCACCCAGTTCGAACTTCCTGGTGGCTTTGTTTACACTGTGAGGGGAAAACACCCTACTCAAGCCTCAGTAATGGCAGTCACCCCTTCCCCCACCAAGCTCCAGCATCCCAGGTCAATTTCAGACTGCTGTGCTGGCAGCAAGAATTTCAAGCCAGTGGATCTTAGCTTGCTGGGCTCCATGGGGGTGGAATCTGTTGAGCTAGACCACTTGGTTCTCTGGCTTCAGCCCCCTTTCCAGGGCAGTGAACGGTTCTGTCTTGTTGACATTCCAGGTGCCACTGGGGTATGAAAAAAAAACTCCTGCAGCTAGCTCAGTGTCTGCCCGAAAGGCCACCCAGTTTTGTGCCTGAAAACCGGGGCCCTGGTGATGTAGGCACCCGAGGGAATCTCCTGGTCTACAGTTTGAGAAGACTGTGGGAAAAGTGTAGTATCTGGGCTGGAATGCACCTTTCCTCGTGGCACAGTCCCTCAGGGCTTCCCTTGCCTAGGGGAGGGAGTTCCCTGAACCCTTGTGCTTCCCAGGTGAGGCGACACCCCACCCTGCTTCAGCTAGCCCTCTGTGGGCTGCACCCACTGTCTAACCAGTCCCAAGGAGATGAGTCAAGTACCTCAGTTGGAAAGGCAGAAATCACCCACCTTCTGCGTTGATCTCGCTACAGACCAGAGGTATTCCTATTCAGCCATATAGCCAGCCACCTCCCATAATTTTAATTAAACCTAAATTAAGTTTAATTAAAATTATATGAAACAATGCATTGTGAAGACAAAAGAAAGTCATTTCTTTGAAAACTAAGTTGCATGCATTGAAAAGACTCCAAATAGGCAGGTCACTAAAAATATTTTATTAAATTAGATGTGAAAGATTGAAGACAAAATTGAAAACTACCTAAGGAGGATTAAACATTTAGCTTGCTTTGTGATTGTCTTTAAGTTCTTGCTTCCCTTATTAAAAAATTGAAACTGGAAGCCAAAGCTGATGCATTTTGAATGATATATTGTGGGGGGGATTTATGTAGAAATGGTTATGCAGAACTCGATCAGTTGACCCACAGTCAAGGAAAAGGTCTTGGCCTTACATCCAAAGATTAGCTAAGGAATATTTCTTTACATGGAGTAAGTCAAGATAGCATATTCTGAAAAAAAGTATTAAGGGTATGGGTGTAAAGAGGTTTAATGACTCTTTGCTTTAACTGCCTTTTAAAATTAACTAAGCAATATCAAATCCTGATTGAATTGGTTAAAAACTCATTCATAAGGCAGCGTCCTGCTTAAGATTTTATCTGGAAGAAGACAAAGGAGAAGGATGAGAAGGAGGAAGGAGGAGGAGGAGGAGAGAAGGAGGAGGAGAAGGAGGAGAAGAAGAAAAAGAAGAAGAAGGAAGAGGAAGAGGAGGAGGAGGAGGAGAAGAAGAAATAGAAGAATCATCCAGTGCCTCTCTAATTGTATGAGATGACTAGCTTTTTTAAATTTTCAAATTTTCCTAGATGAAGGCTTTTATAAAATAAAAATTTCTGGAAATGTGAAATCTCTCTATGTTTCTAAATGCTCAGTCTCAGTTTCTAAACTTATGTCACACCTATTATCTCTATTGGCCAGTAACAAATAGTTGTATGATTGGAGTAGGTCTGCAAACTACACTTTGAGTAGCACTGAGTAGACCCAATGTGGTGCCTGTGTAATCACAAAGCCCTGAATCCAGCCCTGAAAGGTGTCATAAACAATGAGCCAGGTTCATTCTACCTGGGCAGTATAACTCAGTGGGATATATCTTGGTGGTACCAGGTGCATGAATAGCCTAAAATTTCCTCCATGAGCAAGTGTTAGGATATTATACAGATATGGCATAAAAGGGCCCTGGTATCATGCCTTAACCTCCATAGTCATACAAAAATCCTTATGTACCTCAAGCCCTTCTATTCCTGTGTATGTTTTATAATGTATTTTCTTTGTCCCTCTTGATTTTTTTTTCTTTTTTATTTATTTATTTATTTATTTATTTATTTTATTATACTTTAAGTTCTAGGGTACATGTGCATAACGTGCAGGTTACATATGTATACATGTGCCATGTTGGTGTGCTGCACCCATCAACTCGTCAGCACCCATCAATTCATCATTTATATCAGGTATAACTCCCCAATGCAATCCCTACCCCCTCCCCCCTCCCCATGATAGGCCCCAGTGTGTGATGTTCCCCTTCCCGAGTCCAAGTGAGCTCATTGTTCAGTTCCCACCTATGAGTGAGAACATGCGGTGTTTGGTTTTCTCTTCTTGTGATAGTTTGCTAAGAATGATGGTTTCCAGCTGCATCCATGTCCCTACAAAGGACGCAAACTCATCCTTTTTTATGGCTGCATAGTATTCCATGGTGTATATGTGCCACATTTTCTTAATCCAGTCTGTCACTGATGGACATTTGGGTTGATTCCAAGTCTTTGCTATTGTGAATAGTGCCCCCTTCTCTAGCTTGCCCAGTAATAGCTGCAACCCTCCACACAAGGGAACTGAGCCAGAGCACAAGGAAGATTGGGGTCATACACACATGCCCTGCAAAATCTCACAGTTGGACGTGGTAACAGCAATCTGGCCCCAAGTGAGCAGTGCTATGGTGCATTTGCCAGGTTATCCAGCAGAGACTATTGCCCACTCCAATCCAGACACCTAGTGCATACTGTGCAGAAGTTGTAGTACTCTTGGTGGTTGCCTGACAACAGTGGGTTGGGGCAGCCTGCCCATGGTAGTGGGATATACCTGGTTTCACTTCCTTCATGCTGAACAGAGCACGATGCACCTATCTGTGCAGAAGCTGATGTAAGGAAGAATCCAGTAGCAAGTGAGTCATGCACATGGGCAGCCAGTCACTGGGCAGAGTCACTGCCCACTTATGAAGTTCTGCACTTGCTCCACAAATATCCCTGTGCCTGTGCAGGTGTGGCATTAAATAACAAAAACAGCATGGCAGGTTGAGAGAGAGAGACTGCAGAAGAGAGAAAAAAGGCTTTATATTTGAGTACCTTTAACAGCACTTCTTCCTGTTTTTTTTTTAATATGGAGCTTCACATTTACATTTTGCACTGGGCCTACAAATTCTGTAGCTAGTCCTGCCTGTAAGGACACTCTATTACTAAAGAATTTTGGTATCCTCTGAGATCTACCACTTCCCATATACAAATGGTGAAGGCTGATGAGGTTGTAGTTGTCTCTGGTATTTCTAGGGCTGTTTGGAGGGTGGGGAACACTTTTACTAGCCAAAGAGATAGACGCTAAGTCAGTGTCTGCAGTTCAATCTGATAAGGCCCATTTTGTTCACCCTCCCAGCTGTGTTAAGCATCACACAACATGAAAGGGCTGTAGTAGACAGTATTCTAAGGTCGTGAGTCAGGAAACCTGAATGCTAAATCTGCCTCTGCCGCTGACTCGCTGAGTGATCTCCAGAATGCTGCCTTTCATTGGGGATGCTGTTTTCTCATTTGTGAAAAAAAAAAAGCAGATTTGATTACTCTAGTGTTTTCAAACTGTCCTTGAGTTTCTGTAGAGGTGCCTCGGGGATAGAGAAGTGAGTACTAGGCTATGGGTGCCCCATACTTTTTTCAGCCAAACATCTTACACTTTCATGTTTTGTAAATTTTTGTTCCACATTTCAAATTCTTTTAAAAAATCAGTCCAATGCTTCAAAAATTAAAATCCATCATTCTAAATTCTCACTATGGGTCTTTTCACCTCTAACTTCTGATTCTGAGAGTTTCTAATCATGAACCTCACAAAGGAAAAAATGCATTTTCATTCCAGGAAAAAATCTTCCACGTCCTTGAGCCAGTGACCAGAGAAGAGAATAAATCCAGGGAGGACTAGGGATTGACCTGGGTGGTACTGAGCTAGAAGGTAAAAGCAATGAACAAAAAGAGGTTCAGATTCCTTATTCTGGAGTGACAGTGTCAACAAGAAACATCTGCCAAACCAGGAGGACCAACTAGAAGCTAGTGTCCCAGGAGGTAAGATGTTCTACCTTTCCTCCCTTACACAACAAACTATAACCATGCCTGGTAGAGAAAATGGATGAATAAGGAAGGTTAGCTGTGAGTGAATTTCAATTCTGCTAATGTTTTTTGAACCATTACCAGATAACCACACCCTGTGTGGGACCTAGGTGGGAGACAAAAATAAAAATAATAATAATAATAATAATAATAATAATAATAAAACATGGCTCTATCCACTTACAGGGTTTCAATCCAGGCAGACAAAACAGAATATCAGAAAATTGCACAAAGAATTTCATTAGAAGGGCAAGCATCATAATGCTACAAAAGGCATGCAAAGTGCAATGGGAAAACAGAATACGCACACTCACTTTCCTCTGAAATGTCAGGAAAAGCTACCTAGAAAAGAAGATAGGATTCGAGTTTGGATTTAAAAAATGAATAGAACTTGGACAAACAGGGCATGGAGAGATTTACATGTCATATTTACGAGTTTCAAATTTATCTAATAAGCAAAGAGAGACGTGGAAATTTTAAGCAGTTTGGAGAGTAGAAGAAGGCTGATGTGGTCGGATTTACATTTAAACCACTGTGGTTGTTGTGTGAAAGTAGATTTCACAAAATCCGGGATGAATTCAGGGAGAAGGGTTAAAGGACCGTTTAGCTAATACTGACAAAAACAAAAAACAAAAAAAAGAGTGTGCCAGTGATAGTGGAGGCATTTGTGAAGGAGAATTGACAGCATTTGGTGGTTGACTGACTGTAGCGAGTGGAGGGAAAGGAAGTGTTAAGGGTTGACTCAGGTTTAGGCCTTAAAAAACTGGATGGTGCCATTCACTTAGGTAGGGGATAAGGAAAGAAGAGCATCAGGTTTAGAAGGGTTCAATTTTTGATATATTAAATTTGAAGTGCCTGAGAAACTACCAATTACAGGTTCCAACTGGTAGTTGGATATAAGGATCTGAAGCTCTAAGGGAACTGGGTTTCACATGGCTACCAAGTAAACTGCACTGCCACCCTCAACACTAGGGTTTAGGGTTTTTTGGAATATGGCTACTAAGGCTATATAGTTTCTGGGAGTAGTAGAGGCAGAAGAAAAGCTATTCTTAGGACTCAAAGATCCCTAGTTATAGATACAGATTAGGTACTAACCTAGATATAGATAAATGCTACTTTCTGCTTTTCCTTGCAGCTTGACCAATTTGATTATTTCTCTCCAACTAGTTATTTGATTTTGGTCACTTTCTCTTCTTTAGGCGTTAGTTTTCTCATTTATAAAAGAGCTCAAGGTTTTGTATTATTCGTATATAGGACTGTATGGTTTTACGAATATCTTGTTGCTCAATATATTTACACAAAATAGCAATATCCAGGAATTTCATGCAACCTTACAAATTCTGAGAATGAGTTAGCCATGGACTAATGAATTAATTGGGGTTTTATTTACACTTGCATTGTATGTTAGAAGTATATTCAAGAATAGCAATGGACTTGGCCCTGGTCCACTCCTAATTTGCATATAGAAAAATTATAGCTGCAATTCAGGCCTGGAGTTCCTACTAACCAATGATTCATTGTTCTTTACAAAGGATTTGCAAACTGTAATTAGTGAGCCCAATCTATTATTTAGCTATCACCCTATTTAAGATTTACCCCTATAAATCTCAATAATTGCACATGAGAATTCATGTATATGCTTACATTTTACAGCCTCACAGTGCAGTGGTGGTAGAGCATTTAGAATAGAAACATTTAGAAGTGTCCTGAATCTTTATGGCAGATATGTACTGAATTCAGTCTTTGGAGCACTAAGTAAATCCTCAATATAAGGACATACATGGTACAGCAAAGTTATTTGCATCCCAGTTGCCATCCATGTTCTCTTCTATAACTTGTAGTCAAATTATATAGTTTCCTAACCTTGTTATCTTGGAATTATTTTAACTCATGACTAGGGTTATCACACAGGCTTACCACCCCAACTGACATATTTATACTCACATACGTATTTCCCTCCTAAATATTTCTTATCAGACAATTGTTTCATAAAATATATATTATTTTATTTATATAATTCCTGCCTACTGTGTTGCTGTTTATCTAGACAACTACTTTTAAACAATCAGAGTAATTCAGTTTTTCTTAACAAGACTTCATTTGCAGGCAAGGAAAACACTGTGAATAAAACCATGAGCAAGTCTTCACAGAATATTTTGCATTTTTGAGACACTCAATGGAAGACTAAGGACTGTGTCTCAATGTTTTTCATAGGGCAACTTTCACTTACTCATTTCTCAAACTATAGATGAGAGGATTTAACATGGGGATCACCATTGTATAAAATACTGAGACAATCTGATTTCCTGTCCTGGATCCATGTTGAGAGGCGGGCAAGTAAGTGTACATAGTTGTTCCATAGTACAGGCTAACAGCAGTCAAGTGGGAGGCACAGGTGGAGAAGACTTTCTGTTTTCCAGAAGCTAAGGGAATTCCTAGGATAGTCATGAGGGTAGACACGTAGGAGACAAGGATCACCACAATGGCGGTGACCAGGGTGAATCCCCCACAGCCAACCACCAAGATCAGGGGGTGATCCAAGGATCTGAGCAAACCAGTACCAACAATGAGGGAATGTCATAGAAGAAGGCAGGGAGGACACATGGTTGACAGAATGATAGTTGTGTGACGGAAGTTGTCACAGTGACCATCTTAACCCACTCACCAAGGTAGCATCCTGCTACCAAAAAAAGACAATGGCCTCTTGACATGGTAGTGTAGTAGAACAGTGGGTGACAGATGGCAGTAGAGCAGTCATAAGCCATGACGTTAAAAAATTGCATTCATCAGAGGCAAAGATTATAAACAAGCTCATTTGAGTTATACAGGAAAAGGAAAGAAACATACTGCAGCTTAGAAAACAAATTTACTAGATTCTGTGGAATTGTAATGGAAGAGAAACAGACATCAAGGAAGGACTGATTAGAGAGGAAAACGTACATGGGATGTGGAGGCGGGGGCTGACTCTGATCAGAACCACGAGGCCTAGATTCTCCAACACAGTGATGATGTAAGCAATAAGAAAGACTCCAAATAGCAGGACTTCAAGCTGAGAGTTATCTGTCATGCCGAGAAGGATGAAGTAATTCACCATGGGTGAATTTTCCACTGGCACAAGCTGAGAATTATCCTTGAGTAGTTAAAAGTTCTTTAAACATGCTTTAAGTGAGAAAATAAGAGAAAACTGGATGATATGGATAAAATAATAGCACACAAAACACACAAATCCACAAAATTCTCCAACCCTGACTCTCATCTACATTCTTACTTTAAATAATTTCTCAAATATTATCACCATTTTCCAGGTATAACATTGAAAATGTAAATGCTGAAGGAAAAGGGGAGGGTAGGGAAAGAAGGTAAAAAAAATGCAGAAATAAAAGGAACAAAGGGAAAAAAGTAAAAGTCTAGTCTGCAAAAGGTGCTTGATAATATTTATTGAAGGAATGAATAAGTGAGGGAGAAAGAAAATGGGTGTCGTCAAGAGATACTCTTTACTGAAACAGGACTACAAACTCTTAGAAAAAACATCCATGCTATGGCATTATATATCACTCTCTCCCCCTTTTCCAAATCATGCCCAAGGAATTATTTAAAATGAGGTAACAATAGGACAAAAATGTTAACTCATTCTATCTTCAAAGACAGTTCCCCCCCCTCCTTTCAGTATTTGTGACATTTCTGAGACAACAGAAGTCACCAATACTCACTATTCTGCTTGACCAGTAGAGCTCTTTCCAAGATGTTTATCATCATTTCACTTGTAGATTATTGCAGAAACCCACATGCTCCTAAATGACCATAATAAATTGAGCTCAAGTTTGAAGGCATCACTTGTGTGCTGTGAAAGAGAAACCAAAGAATGACCAACCCCCCCAGAAATTATGTAGCTCCTGGCTGATCTTCACCTGCTGATTCCTCTAACCATGCTTGGGGCAAAGGTAATGCAGTTGCAAAACTGACTGTGACTTCTACAAGGACTTATTGAGCAGACATGTCTGAGCAAAGGACCAGATTGCACAACAGTTGGAATCAGGTGCCCCTGGGGCTAAGTGCATGGTCACTGTTCCTCTCTCCTATAGTGATAGATTATCTCTGATGCTGGCTTGCTGCCTCATACAAATGCCCTGAGTGAAGTGCCAGACAAGAGAAGGGATGAGTCCACCTCCATTTACAAAATCTAAACTAACTCAGAGCCCCTATGGCTCACTGGACGGCCATAGGTAAGTGGTGTCTAGAAGGGATTGCTGTATTTGGCTATAGGTAGACAAGGGGACCTTTGAGTCTCTGACCATTGGTTAAAAGGACAATCTTGGAAGCAATAGACACTGGGAACTCCAAATATGGAAAGGAAAGGATTGGAACAAAGGTCGGAAAACTACCTATTGCGTACTAGGTTCACTAACTATGTGATGGATTCAATTGAAGCCCAAACCTCAGTGTTATGCAATATACCCATATAACAAATCTGCATATGTACCCCAGAATCTAAAATAATAGAAAAAAGAAGAAAAAAAAAAGAAAGCCATTGCTGTTTCCATTCACCAGTAAAGACACAGGTTCTTTACTCGGCAGTAAAATAACCAGTTCTGGGGCTATAAGAATCTCTTTGAATCCTGGATCAGGAGATCACTGGCTCTGTAACCTAGGACTTAACCTATCTAAACTTGAATTTACAAACATTTAAGGGAAGGGCACTAGTAGAACCTATGTCACTGGGCAATTGTGAAGATTGAATGAAGTATTGTAAGTAAAGCACTTGGCACATATTAGATGCTCACTGATTCCTACTTTCTCCATTCCTTCATGACCACTCCCATTTACAACTTTTTTCTCTCCCTCTATTTTATCAAATGGAAGCAGAGGTATTATGTGTCTACATTTATTACTATTTTAGATGGACAGAAGTGAACCTTTGACAGACTAGCTGAAGTATACTGAAGTATAATTTCCATGCTCCACTCCCTATTTCACACACACACACACACACACACATATTGCTCAGAACGGACGAAAGAAGGGTCTTTCACTTGTGATGGTAATTCACTCATTTTTGCTCTACCCAAACTGTGAGAGTTAACTTCTGTTGCCGCCGCTGCTGCTGCTGCTGCTGCTGCTACTCAACACAGCACCCCACCCAGGGGAACATTTAGCAACTTACACGATTAAATGGAGAGACTCAGGGAGAAAATTTGGGGCTGAATGGAGGTTATGGAAAGAGAACTGTTTTCAGAGACAAAAACATGAGTTCTAGTCCTGGCATTAATTTGTATTGTCATTCAGCTACAGAAAAGCCACTTAACCTCTTTGAGCCCCATATTTTCTCATCTAGAAAATGGTAAAAAAAAAAGAAAAAAAAAAAAAAAAAACATACCTACTATGCCTCTCTTTTAGGGTTGGCATGATACGATAATGAATGTGAAAGCACTCCGTAAACTCTGAAGGGTGATACAATACACATGGAATGGATCCCTATTATTATTCCATCATGGAAGGTGGGAGAAGGAGGAGGAAGATGGCAAGATGATCATTTTCTGTTACCTCCTCCAGTTCTTGCTTACAGAGCTGCACTCTTTGCCCTCCCACTCACCCCCTACACACACATCATCTGCTCTGCCTCTCTACTGTGCAAGTTTCAACCTGGGAGGCTTGAAACAAACAGCTCTAAGCTGTTCACTTATATTGTATCATAAAAAATAGTTTTTAATGTTAGTTTCATGTTCTTGTATCATTTTTCAAATTTCCCATTTTAGGATAACTCTATTTCTTGATGTTCCCATGCTCTGCAGGAATTTAATAAATATTATTTCAAAGAGTAAGTGACTCTCTATTAGCCCCTGAAACATGACGAAATCTTTTTATTCAAAATAAAACAGAATTTCTTGTTCTTCCCAAAGGAAATAAGCATTCAAAACTATGACTTTATGAAGGAAATGATTTGATCCTCCCATTCACATGTGCCACTGCATTCACTAATGTCATGATAGCAGCCAGAACAGTTTTATTATTATTTTGGCTAATGTATTTTGGATGTTTACCTGTTGGAAATAGTCAAGCACTCTTATTTGTTGACAAAGTAATCCTTCAAGTTTTTGAAAAGTGAATTCATGTATTTGTCCCCGGAAGCATTTATATTTTCAGTACTGTTTCTTAAAAAAAATTGATTACCCCTTTATCAGTTCCTTAGTTATGTTCACTGTGAATCTTCCAAAAATAACCTAACATTTAGAATTTTAGTAAAGGTTCACTTATTTACCTATTCAATAAAATTTCTTTAGTGGTTAATAAGCGTCAGGCTTCCAAAATATCATCTATTCCTATCCACCCATTTCCAGGTGAAGAAATAAACAAGTCCAGAGAAGTCAAGGGACTTGCTAAAGACCTCACAGTGAATTAGTGACAGAGCTGGTGTTAGAACCCAGATCTCCCGACCTAATTCAGTGACTTTGAAACAGTATCTCTCTTCTTTCTTAACTTATTTTCTGAAGCTATTCTGGAGGGGACTTTCACCTTTGGTATATTTATTCTTCCAAAAACAGACAAAAGGTCATTCTCTGTCACTGTGCTTGAGCTATATGATCTTGAGCAAATTGCTTGGTGTTTTTGGGTCCCAGTTTCTTCATCAATAAAATGGAGCAGCTGGACTAGGTGGTCTCTGAGGCTCTTTCCAGCTATGAGCTCTAATTTCCCATGACTCTGTGAGTCATACTGTACACAGATCACTGGTTATTCTCAATACCTAATAGGGAGAATCTGGGTGAGCAAATCTGTGGTTCCATGAGTCTATGCTATACAAACCACTCTACCTTTCTCTGCTCTTTCAGCCCTCACTGCATCAAAAATGTCATATTTACTTTTGGTCTCTGTTCAAGGAACTAAAGACCACTGAGGGAAGAGCATGGGAGGGATGTTTTCCAAATTTCCTAACTGCCTTAAGGCAGAAAGAACATGGTCAAAGATCTGGTCAAAGCATCCAGGCACATCCTAATAGTGTGATTGGGCAAACTGCTCAACCTCTTTGCCATCAATTTGCTTGTCTAAAATGGAAATAATGGTACCTGACATAAATCATTATTTGATGATTAAATAAGAAAAAATACATAAAGTGCTTAACAGACATCTAAGTGCTTAGTAAGTGTTGCCTTTGCTGCTCCTTAGAAGTTCATTTTTATTGTATGATTCAACTTAGATAAAATGTCCAGAAATAGACAAATCTACACAAACAGAAAGCTGATTAGTGGTTACCAGGGTCTTGAAGAGTGATACAGGAATGGGTGGCATAGAATTTCTTTTTCGGGTGATGAAAATGTTCTAAAATTGATTGTGATTGTTGCACACCACTGAATATACCAAAAACTATTGAACCACATATATTTTTTTTTTGAGATGGAATCTCACTCTGTCACCCAGGCTAGCGTGCAGTGGTGTGATCTCGGCTTACCACAACCTCTGCCTCCTGGGTTCAAGTGATTCTCCTGCCTCAGCCTCTTGAGTAGCTGGGATTACAGGTGCCCACCACCATGTCGGTTAATTTTTGTACTTTTAGTAGAGATGGGGTTTCACCATGTTGGCCAGACTGGCCTCAAACTCCTGACCTCAAGTGATCCACCCACCTCAGCTCCCCAGAGTGCTGGGATTACAGGTGTGAGCCACCATGCCTGGCCTAAATTGCATACTTTAGATGTGTGAATTGTATGGTATTTGAATTATATCTCAATAAAGCTGTTACCAAAAAAGAATCACGATGAATATTGGGGGATAAAAGGTTTATTATAGATCAGTGATCTTTGGATACATTTAATCTTGCTACTGACCTACAGTAGAGTTCTGGTAAGCACTGAATGAGATTATCAATTTAAGAGTACTTTGAAAAATTTACCAGTGACAAAAGAAATGTATTCAGATGATAAAATCATAATTAGAGAAATAAAGAAAGACATGAATCAATGGAGACACAGTACTCCTGATGGACAAGATTAAAACTGTGAGAAAGACAATATTATTTAAGTTAATATATAGACTTAATGCAATACCAACTGAAAATTCTATAGGATACTGTACAGACCCATGACAAACTTATAGTGAAATTCACCTGGAAGAAAAAAAAAGACAAAGATGCCAAAATATCTTATCTTATGTAATGATGGTAGATAGCCTCTCAGGTTTTAAACTTTATTACAAAGCTACACATATACAAAGACTGTTTGGCATTGGGTCAAAAACAAAGATTGACCAAGGAATAGTATATTTTAGAGAAAGAGAGCCAAACTCTTATATTAAAAAAAAACTTTTCTGGTAGGCTAAAACACACACATAAAGGCAGCAAAAACAAATAAACATTATTGGGAAAATTAGTAAGAAAAGTGAAGCTGGATATGTAACACATCATATGCTTTAATAAAATTCAGATGAATTAAAAGTTAAACATAAAAATCTAACCTGTGAAACCAGGAAAAGAAAAACAGAACAGCATTGTTTCTCTAGCTATCGTGGCCATTGAAAAAATGAGGTGTCATCAAAGCCAGAATGATGTGTTAAAAACCAGGATGATGGGTTCAAATATATGACTAAAAATCTTTTGCATGCTGTACTATAGTAAAACGAAGATCAAAAAAGAAATAATCAAAAGGGAAAAATATGCAGTGAGCAGAAATTTTATTAGGTTGGTGCAAAAATAATTGTAGTTTTTACCATAAAAGTAATGGCAAAAACTGCATTTACTTTTGCACCAGCCCAATAAAACACACTAGTCAAAACAAATAAAGAAAGAATAAAACATGTAAGATCAATGTATGAACCTCACTTGATACATTCTCATGGTCAAAGAGAATGGATAGCACGCGCAGTAGAGAACACATTGAGTATATAATTACATAACAAAACATACAAATAACTTCAGCAAAACACAAATTAAAACACAAAGCTTTCTCCAACTTGGTAGGTATGTATATAATAACGACAACTGTTTGTTAGGAAATAGGTAGCCATGTAAATTATTACTGGCAATGTTCATTTCCAGAACATATTATAACAATTTGCCCAGGTAATTTCATTTAGATAGTATATCTTTCACTTCCAAAGATATAATATAAAATAAATGAAAATAAATTATGTAAAAATGTTCATTATGTTGCTATTTAAATATTCATCTACTATATACATATATCTGTAAATCACCATGTTATATACTTCAGGGATTCAATTATATATAAGGCACTGCAATCACTGCCCTCATGGAACCTATAATATAACAGGAAAGGCAATGTATGTTTAGTTTTTTTCTTTCATGGAAATAGAGGCAAAGTACTACAGGAACAAAGAAGAGGGACTGGGGAGTGGACCAGGGTGGCCGTGGGGAGAGGAAAGGTTTCATGGAGGAGGTGGCACTGAACATAGACCTTGAAAGGTGAGTAGAGTTTGATAAAGGATGAGACTGGTTAAAAGAGGAAAGCTCATTCCATGAAAAATTCCAAATACCCAATAACTGGGGGATGGATAAACACACTTTTGGATATTAACAGGCTAGATGTCTATGTAATCACCAGAAACAACCAAATGAAATATATTTGTGAACTAACTTCAAGACACATAAAACCATGTCTGTACATTAAAAAGGTTAGGCAGGCTCTCAGCGTGCTGGATATCCACGTTTGATTCAGTAAGGTTGCTCAAGTTCCACAATTTTAAAAAGTCAACAACACTATATAAAGGTGAGTGCTAAGTCAAACTTACAGGCATTTGCTCTGATCTTTCTCTGGGATTAAACTCTCAGGATCAGGAGGGCTGTGAGCACTGGGTTCCTGCAATGTCTTCAGAAAATAAGAGTGGTAGTTGTTTGTGGTTACCGCGGGGGGCTGTATTCTGTGCTTCCTCCGCTCTTATATCTTATATGCTCTTATATCTCATATGAACACAAGTTATCTGCTTGATGTGTCACTTTCTCCCCCCGCCCCACCACACCTTCAGCCTCTCTCCCCCTCACACCCTAGCCCACTAAATCCTCTTCTATTTCAACAAAACAATCGCAATGTCTAGTTTCCCAAATCCCTGAGTAATGGTACAAGAGTTAAGAGTGCTCAGAACATCTGTCTTGTTTTACTAAGTCGACTGACGGGAAAAAAGAACAGCAGCCAGGATTGGGAACCTTAGTTTATGTAAGCTTGGAATTCATCAGCTCTGATTTCTGCCTGCTACATTCTTACCCAAATTTATTGTGTGTTCCCTCTATAAACATAAAATAGAAATGTGAAAAGCAATTTAGAGTTACTCAAAGAAAAACTTGTCTCTCTGCTTGAAGTTTTTCAAGTTATAGGTCCTGGGCAGACACGTAAAAATAAACCAGTTTTTATTGTATGGTCAAAATCAGTGGCTCTCAGTGAAAAGACCCATCCCACTGTTGATGCCCCCTCCACACTTTCTGGAATTTCAACAAATTGCACAAGGTTGTTATACTCATCTACAATTTCTTGTTACTTTTTTGAGGAGACCTTCAGCATTTCACCCATCTGCCCCAATTATTTCTCCTGAAAAGACTGAGGCATTTAGCTTCTTGGACTTCTCTCCATATAAATGGCCACTCATGGGTCAATTATGTGGTGTTCAAGACAAACAATATACATCATGTAATAAAAAACCATTCTCCCCTGAGGGAATCTGAGACTAATTGAAAGGTTACTGTGTAACAGGCTCCCTTTTCTTAATCATATCTTGTGTTTGTGCAAATGTTAAAAAAAAAAAGCAACCTCCCACCAATGCATTTTTATCCAAATGCCACTCAATTCGATTATAATAATTTTATTGCCCTAACATCCCTGTGAAATCAGTAAACGAGAGATAGAACAAACAGATCTGCATTGGTTTGAATCAGGCACTATGTTCAGGTTCCCAAATTAGAAGGAGCAGTGGTCAGATTGTCTGAAGAGATGGACCCTGGCCATGGCACTAACTAGCTATCTAACCATTGTCTAATAACACCCCCTTTCTGGTCCTCATTTCCTCTTTGGAAAGCAAGTGATTGGAGAGACAATTTGCAGAGGTCTTCTTCCACTTCTAAGATTCAATGAGTCAAAGTTTGGAGACTTATTTCAGTCTTATTTCACTATTACAAAATGGAAAATATACTGGCTTTGTAGCAAAAATACTTGGGCCTGAATCTTGGATTTACCACTAACTAGTAGTGTTACTTTGGTCGAGTCACCCTCTCTAATCCTTACCTTTCCTCTATAAAATGGAAATAGAAATCTCTTATATGCTTATTGTGATGATTAATTAAGAAAACATACATAAAGCAAATGGCACGTGATGGATTCTCAATAAATGGTAGCCACACTTAACTGCTTCATAGGTCAACACACTGGAACATTGTCTCCAGAACATATTTGTATATTTCTTAACTATAAATATTCTTTCTATATCTAAAAATAAACATGAATCTTCTCCACTTTTTCAGTTAGAGAATGGCTTATCAAGAGCGTAATTACTATATTAACAACTTGATTTTACATATGAGGAAAATGAAGTTTATATGACTAGTCCAAAGTCATACAGCGAGTTAATGACAGCTGTCTAGGATCCAGGTCATCAAATCCCAGGATGGTATATTTTACACACCCAACTGATACTCTTTCCAATGAACCATGTTGCTATTAACAGTTTGTGGTGTCAGACAAAAATAATAATGATTTTTATTCACTCTGTTACTCAGCTAAGTCTATCAAGAACAGAAAAAGAGAATACTGGAAATCTGAGTAACTCAAGCTAAAACACTTTTTCTAAATTTCAAGACAAAATAACTAAACAGAAACATTTGAGTAACTGAGGGAGCAGCAAGACAGATGAATGTCACTATTTGTCTCCCCATATCTACCTTTGTCTCCCTTCAAGTTAGTCTGATCTTCTGAATGAAGGGTACCACTGTTTAGCCAGAAATCTACAAGAAATCCTTAATAGTTTTGTATCTCCTTCTATTTCACCTCCTCCCTTACCTAAATGTAACCAAGTTCTTCTAATTCTATCTTCTAAATCCCTCTTGATTCTGGTCAATTCTTTGTACCTCACTTTAACAGGTCATAATCTTTTCTCACCTGGACTGCTACAACAACCGGTTACCTCATCTCCATTTGGCTGTTCTTACTACCTAAAAATCAATTATGTATAGATAGTTTATCTTTTTAGAGGAAAACAAGAATATGTACCGAAGCTTGAAATTTTGTGTAGTAAAATTGTATTTGTGTAACTTGTCTTGTATACTTTCCTCGACTTGCTAGTTATCTCATTTTTATTTGACTAATTTGCTATATGTATATATCTATTTTTTCCACAAATGCTGTCAGATGTTATGACTACAAACACATTTTTCAAAATAATAAAATATGCAAAATTAATTTATTCAAAAACTTACCAGATGTCTATTATGTCCTAGACACTAGGGATGTATAGTCAACAAGACAATGTCCCTATTCTCATAAATGTGTATACTAGTGGACAGAGAAAGACAATTAGCAAACATATGAATATATAATACAATGGCAATGCTATAATAAATATGTTAAATGACATGATGAAAAATAAATAAGAGTTTATAGCTAAAGAGAGTGAACCAGGCGCTCATGCTTATCTATAAATGACATAAAATAATTATTTTAGTGGCATAAACCCATGAGGGAAAAGAAAAACAGGAAAGAGTATGTGACAGCAACTTTCAGGAATAGAAAGGCAAAAGAGCAAATATCAGCTGATTAGCAGACCTAATAAACTGGAATCTTAAATCAGCATTGAGGAAATTAAGAACAATTTGCACCAAGGAAGCATCAGGTACCTCTGTAAGTGAGGTTGAAAGTGGAGCTGAAAACAGAGGGATTGGTTGAAAGATGGTTTAAGAACCAATAGGCCTCCAATTCCCCTCCTTCGTTACTCACAGCTGATCATTCCCCCACATACTTCTCTCTTATAGAAGAGTAGAGATTTAGTCTCTGATAAATAAAATACAGAGTGTTAGGATTGGGTGTCTCATACAGAGCTGAGTGTGAGATTAAGTGAACATCTAGCTATATACTACATATTGAGATCACCAATCGTCTTTTCTTACATGACTCCCAAAACCTAGAACCAAGGTCCATATTTCCCACAAGTAAAAGTGGAAGATTATTTACTGAGAGAATCTGAGCAACCTTATAGTAAATTATGTAAAAATAATTAGAAGATCACCAAAGGAAGAGATCCAGTCAAATCATCCTATAGTGACACTCACCATGACAAAAACTTTTAATCAGCTTTTTTGTGTCCCATTCAAACATAACCAAACATCTAAGGATTCCCAGACATGATTTTTAAAAATTCTATGATGAAATGAAGACAAGGAAATAAAACAATTTAAGAAAAGAGACTGCAGTGAAATGATCACTTAAAAATCATTAAGATTATTAGAAATATGAAACAAGATATTGTAGTCATTAAAAAGAGCAGTATACTCCTAAAAATGAACATTAAATAAAAGAACTCTTAGATATTTCAAATGACAACAGAAATGAAATTTAACTAGAAGTAGTGGAAAATGAAGTTGAAATTTTATGGAAAAACCAGACCAAAGAGACAAAAACATAGAAAATAAGAAATAAAATATTTTTAAAATTAGAGAATCAAACCAGGAGGTCCAACATAGGAACTGTAGTTTTTCATGAAAGAGAAGAGAGCAAATGGAGGGGACAACATTATGAAATAAATCAATAAAAAAATCCCAGAATTGAAGAAATGGTTTCTAGATTAAAAGGGAAATTGAGTTCCTAGCAAAATTGATAAAAGTTGACCCACACTAAGACACACCATGTTTGAAGTTAAGAACATTGGACACCAAGCAAAGATTACATTTGAATGATGGAAATTGAGCAGAAAGGCAAAGGCAAGTAAGGGCCAGAGATGACCATAATTGCATGGGAATATGTACCACTACTATATCTAACCCATTGAAGTTTGCCTGCTTTACTCTAAAAGGACATTCAGTATTCAAAGGCTTCTCTCTATTTACACTGTTCCATCTTAGTCCAATCCACTATTATCTTTCTCTTGGATTACTACAAGAGCCTGTATCTGGTCTCTCCGCCTTCACTTTGGTTCCCTATAGCCCATCCCCCAGACAGCAGCCAGAAGTGTAAATTGCAAAGTATAAATCAGACCCTTTCTCTCCTCATCTTAATCTCCCAATGGCTTTTCATTTCATCCAAAATTAAATCCAAATTCTTCACACTAGCCTTCTGGACTCTCCATAATATGGCCCTTGACTGCCTTTTGATCTCATCACTGGTCTTTTTCACTACTTTTAGCCACACTGATCTTCTTCATGGTCTGTGTACATACCCAACACATTTACAACTTAGGGCCTTTGTACCTGCGAGTCTTTTCCTTAAGATCTTTTCATGGCTAGCTTCTCATAACTTAGGTCTCAGCTCAGTTGTCACTTTCTCAGAGAAAAATTTCCTAATCAGCTTATTTAAAGTACTCACTGAGAATTCTAGTAGGGTCTTCAAGATAGCTAACTAGAGGCATCTTGTGCTCACCTCCTCCACTAAGAAGAAGGAAAATAATGAGCAAATTGTCACATTTCAAATAGATCATCCAAGAAAGAATGCTGAAATTCAACAGAAAAGTGACAGGAAACACCTAAAGCAAGGACAGAGAGGAAAGCAAGGCAGCCTGCTCAGTTGAGATTGGCTGAAAGCCCAGAGGTACTCCCCAATGTGTGAAAAGAGTAAGTGAGGGACAATCAGTAGACTACATTCCCACTGTGAACTCCTGAAATCCTAGCCACAGAAAACCTCCTAGACTCTCATGGACCTGAAATTAACATAGGGAGCTGCCTGGAGGCAACATGATGGCATTGTTTTAGGGAATGAGCTAGTTCTGGGTCCCACAATTGCCCCAAATCCTAAGCAGCTACAGCAAGGAACCATTTTCAGAGCACAGTATCTTTAATAAATGGTACTGGGAAAATTGGATTGCCATATACAGAAGAATGAAACTGGACCTCTATCTTTCACCATATATAGAAATCAACTAAAGATGAATTAAAGACTTGTATTAGTCCATCTCATGTTGCTATAAAAGAATACTTGAGACTACATAATGTACCAAAAAAAGGAGATTTATTTGACTTCCACTCCTGCAGGCTGTACAAGCATGGCACCAGCAACTGCTCAGCTTCTGGTGAGGCCTCAGGAAACTTTTACTCAAGGCAGAAGGTGACTGGGGAGCAGGTGGGTCACATGGATCATCTCCATGATTCAAACACCTTCTATTAGGCCCCATCTCTAACACTGGGGATCACATTTCAGCACGAGATTTGGAGGAGACAAACATCTCCACTATATTAAGATTTAAGTGTAAGACCCCAAACTATAAAACTATGAGATGAAAACATAGGGAAAATACTTTAGGAAGTTACCCTATATGGGCTAAAAGGGGGAGGAGACTTCCGTTCTGGAAACTGCCAACCCTTTCCTGGAAAACTCATGAATAATCCACTCCTTGTTTAGCATATAGTCACGAAATAACTATAAATATACTCAGTTGAGCAGCCCATGCCACTGATCTGCCTATGGAGTAGCAATTCTTTTATTCCGTTACTTTCTTAATAAACTTGCTTTAACTTAAAAAAAACACACACACACATTTCAGGACATTGGTCCAGACAAACATTTTATGCCTGAGACCTCAAAAGCACATACACAAAAAACCAAAGATAGACAAATGAAACTATATTAAAATCAAAAACTTATGCACAGCGCAGGAAACAATCAACAGGGTGAAGAGACAATCTGTTGAATGGAAAATATTTGCAAACTATCCACCTGACAAGCAACTAATATCCAGAATACACAAGGAACTGAAACAACTCTACAATATTAAAACAAATAATCCCATTAAAAAGTGGGCAAATGACATGAATAATTTGTCAAAAGAGTACATATAAATGGCCAACAGGTATGTAACAATGTTCAACACCACTAATCATTCAGGGAAATGCAAATCAAAACCACAATGAGATATTGCGATACACTAGTTAGAATGGCTAGTATTAAAAAGACAAAAAATAACAGATGCTGGTGAGGAAAATGAAACTTATACACTCTTGGTGAGAATGTAAACTAGTACAACCATTATGGAAGAGAGTATAATTTCTCAAAAATCTCAAAATAGAACCACCACACAATCTAGCAATCCCACTACTGAGTATTTATCCAAAGGAAGAGAAATCGGTATATCAAAGGGATACCTACACTTGCATGTTTATTGCAGCTAATAGCAAAAACACGGAGTCCACTACTGCAATTGCAATGGTACCACTCTAACAGCTCTCAGGTTGGGGAAGGAACAAGAGGCCTAGTCAAGATGTTGGTACCTCCAGCACTCTGTAGCCACCATATAGAGACGAGTCCAGCCCCTTTTCATCGGGAACCCCCACCTCCTACTCCAGCTGGCAGGGTCCCTGGATCATGACCACAGAACTGTCGCCCCAACCATGGCTGAGTATATCCACTGGTAGTGGCCTGGAGTTTCCCTAGGGAGAGGTCTTCAGAGGCATCCAACAGCCCCTCTGCCACTGCCACAGCAGCATTTCCTTCCCTGCTGCAATCAGTCTGGGAAAGAAACAAAGAGCCTGAGGGTGGGCTCTTTTCAAATATTTTTTGAAAAACTTGTTCCCCTGCCAGCTGTCTTCAAGGACAGCATGCTCCCTAAGTCCCACATCACAATAAATATTATTTAACATAGAACAATAATTCCATATCACATTTGAAAATACACCTGAGCATCTAGCATGCCACAGTCACCATATGAAGAGGAGATCAATCTCTCCTCTCTGTAAGCCTTCAACACCCTACTCCCCAACAAGCTATGCCAGCAGTGCAGCTACCCCACCCCACTGATTGAACACTCCCAGTAACTGTGGCTCCATGTTTCTTAGAGGTGGAGCCACTAGAGGACACGAAAACCTCTCTGCCACTGCCTCTGCAGTGTTACTGCCCCTGCTGCCCTCAGACACTGTTCAAAAGAAGATATACATGCAGCTAACAGGCATATGAAAAAAAAGATCAACATGATTCATCATTAGAGAAATGCAAATCAAAACTGCAATGAGATACTATCTCAGATCAGTCAGAATGGCTACTGCTAAAAAGTCAAAAAATAACAGATGCTGGTGAGGTTGCAGAGAAAAGGGAACACTAGCCAGGTGCAGTGGCTCACTCTTGCAATCCCAGCACTTTGGGAGGCCAAAGCAGGTGGATCACTTGAGGTTGGAGTTCGAGACCAGCCTGGCCAATGTGACAAAACTCCATCTCTACTAAAAATACAAAAAAATTAGCTGGATGTCGCGGCAGGAGCTTGTAATCACAGCTGCTTGAGAGGCTGAAGCAGGAGAATTGCTTGAACCTGGGAGGTTGCAGTTAGCTGAGATCACATCACTGCACTCTAGCCTGAGTGACAGAGTAAGACTCCTTCACAGAAAAGAAAAAAAAAGGAAGAAG
>NC_045445.1:23097713-23268694 GCF_002776525.5 Piliocolobus tephrosceles
GAATTGATGGGTGCTGACGAGTTGATGGGTGCAGCACACCAACATGGCACATGTATACATATGTAACCTGCACGTTATGCACATGTACCCTAGAACTTAAAGTATAATTAAAAAAAAAAAAAAAAAAAAGAGAAGGGGAGGTTGGATGGGGTGCTGGGTACTAAGGAAGAAGTGAGTGACAGCTAAAAACCTACCCCAGGGAAGTGGAGAGGTGGTGAAAAGTGGGACTGTGTGTTATCAGATATTCCAAACTCCAAGTGAATATTCGATTGTCCCATTGGATTTTGCATTTCACTTACACTAATATTCAAATTATTAAAAAATTCAAGACAGTGACATTAAACTCTAAGTGCAGAGCACTCTTAAGCTCAAGGTCTTGTACAATTGCCCTAATCACACGCTCATGAAGCCAGCCCTGCTCACAGAGAGGGATTCTTTTATCTTTATCAGGCAGTATAGTGTAGTGGTTAGGAGTACAGGCTCTAGAAGCAGACTGCCAGACTTCGAAACCCATTTCCCTTACTTCCAAATTCTGTGATGTTAGACAAGTTACTTAACCTTTTTATCTCTCAGTTTTCTTGTTTGTAAAATAAGAATAATAAGATTACTCACTTCTTAAATTTGCTGTGAGGTTTAAATGAGATGATGCATTCACATTGGTTAGAATAGTACCCAGATAGCGTACACACTTAATAACTGTTTCGTGTTATCATTTATAGCTTGCCAGATTCAACATTTTTTTAGATCTCCAATGCAGGTATCAGGTTTTATTTACTCTGGATCTGCTGCAGACCTGTGTTCCAAATGGTATTTACCCAGCTTCTACAGCGTATAACCAGACTTGGTCTCCAGTGGCCTCTCAGGCTCCAGTGGCCTCTCAGGCTTAAGGGGGAACTCCACTAGATCTGTACAAACAAAGTGAACTCAGTCAGGTTTCTCTGGTAGAGATTTTTCCTTCACAGGCTCAGCACCCATCCAAGTCAGTGTTTGGCCTCGCTATGCTAGGTCTCAAGACCACCAAATTCAGCCTCAGGGACAACACACCCACTTCTGCCACTTGGCCAACAGGTTCTCAGGAAAGGGATATCCTATTGTGTCATAGATAGTGGTCCCTGGTCATTTGGTTACTGGTAACAGCTATGTAAGTGAATCCCTGGGGTCTCTACCTCAGTTCTGCTGCACAAGTGCCAGCCCTTAAAGGCATGGACATTCAAGGGGACTTGGAGTCAGAACAAGATTTTTAACCAGTGGAGCCTAATCCAGGCCTTTAGGGGGTAACAAGGCCTCTTGAAGTGAGAGGATGAGGGAGTGTGGGCAATGGGTGAGGGAGGTGGGGGACAAGGACTCTATGAGATATGTCAGCAACTCTGTCCCCTCGGGTGTTACAAAAGGATAAATACTGACCCCTCTCTGCATCTGCTGGTGACAGTAGCAGGAGAAGCTGAGCCTTGCTTTCCAGGGAGCTCTCAGCACATCTGCAAGGCCTCCTCTGTCCCCAGCACACACTCAGGGTGGGCTCAGTCAAGCTTCCCTGGTTGGCAGGGGCAGGGAAGCTATTCTGGGCTGGGCATCCATCCCTGGCACTGCTCTGGGTGGTGGTGCTCAGAGCAGCATATGGTCCTGGGTTCTCTGATGGAAGGACACTGCCAAGACAGTCCCTATGCTGGATCTGGGGACCTGAGCAAATGAGCACGTATTGAAGGAAAGGATAGTTTGGGGGGTCCAGTGGCAAGATGCTATAACCCCAAAGGCAGGGCATCAGAGTCAGCTGGCTGTGTGGTCCCCAGCTTCTGTCCAAGGCAAGGACATCCCAGAGGCTCCTTTGGCCCAGAGCTGGCACTTCTGTCAGCCCACTGGGATTCTTGGAGGTATCCAGTCAGTGGCATCTGATTCAGGGAGGAATGTTCGAGACTGGCCTGGGTAGTGAATGTCCTGCTGGTCAAGCCCCCATGGCCAGGGAAAATGGCTGGTGTAAACCAGCATCCTTGCAAGGGCCCTGGAGCTGGGAACTGGCTGAGGACTACCTCACACTGCACGAGTGAAGATCTAAGGGTAGAGTTCTGGGACCCAGGGCACTAAGCAAGAGCAGTAGAGAGAGATACCAGGCTTCTGAGGAGTAAGGAGCCATGTTGTATAATTCTGAAAACATGACTAGGATGAGATTTAGCAGAAAACAGAAATAACTAAGTCCATCAACAAACATTTTCTGCGTGCACATCGTGTGCACTGACTTATTCTTGGGTGTATAGCAGTACAGGAAAGAGAATGGGGAGGGGGTGGGAGATACCAAAGGAAGCAGGAGACATGGCCCTTTATCTTGGGGATCACAAAATAGAGGCCCCAGAAGAGAAAATGTTTAAACACTTGAAGAAAATGCAAAATAGAAATTGGTTTTACTTGAAAAGTGATATGTAAAATGATTCTTTCAAACTCAGTAAGTTTCCACTTCCATTTTAATTTTAGAGATAGGTTCCTACTTTAAAAAGTAACCTCAATTCATAACAATAAAGGTGTTAATTTCTCTTCAGTAAGAATTGTCACCTTTTCCACACATGCTGGTTGACCTTGATAACTAATTGAATTATCTAAAATTACTTTTTCCTGACTATAAAAGAATTACACACTCATTATTGAGAAATTGGAAAATATGGAGAAGGAAGGGGAACATACAAATTGATCAATCTTGGCACCTAGAGACAATCACTGTTAGCACTTTGGTGTCCTTTTAGTCTTCCTTTTAAAATGTATTCATAGGGGTGTGTGTGTGTGTAAAGGTGTTTGCAATAGAATAATAATGTAATACTGTTTTTTACCCTGCTCTTTTCATTTAAAATATACTGGGAAAAATATGCATATCAATAAGTATTTTTCCCTTGAATTTAATGATTGTGTAATACAACAATGTATGGATAAACCCTGATGACTAATTGTTAACAAAGAACTTTGAAAATACTGATAGGAAGAACACATAGCTGATAACAGCTTCTATCAATATGCTCAAAGCAAGAGTGAAATACACAATTTGGAATTTGACTGCATTTTATTAAATGCAGAAATAAAACATAGGCTAAATGATGTTACTGGGAAGAACTGCCTTCTATGATCAAACCTCATGTAAACACAAAGACTTTAAATGAAACTTCAGTTTGGACAGATAGAAAAGAGAAATGACTGGAATTCTGAAAGATTTTACCAGACATTTGTCCTCAGATTATGCAGTGGAACATGCAGACTACCTTGGCATAGGCACTGAAACCAGTCTACCTCGGCCCAGTAAGTGTCCACCCCAAGGATGCGGGTCAAGAGTAATCAGGCAAACACCCTAAATTTATAGCACAGGCTGATAGCAGTCAGGTGGGAGGTGAGGGGTAGAAGGACATGTGTGTGATCTGGAGCAGAGGGCCAAATGAAGATGTTAAGAATAATGGATCCTTACGGATATGGTACAGCAGGAACTACAGGCTTCCAAGTCACAGAGGAGGATGAAAGCAGACCAACTTGACCAAAGGAGGAATATCACAGAAGAAGTGATCAGTAGTGGGAGATGCAGAACAGATTTGTAAAGACACTGGAACTGATGACCCTTTTGGTGCTTGGAAAATAGGTTAGACAGGACCCTGGCCATGGGAACCGAAAGTAGGAGAAATCTCAGCAGGACAGAGAGGTAAATGGGGAGTGAACCTAATAAGCATGGCCATCCAGTTGCCTTACTATAGTGATAGCAGAGGAGAAGGAGCAGCCCAAAAGAAAGAGATAAAAAGAAAGGCAAATCTGAGGAGGATTATTCATCTCTAGAATGAACTTTACCATAACATTGGAATTCCCTCACATAGTTACCAAATGACAACTAGGACAAAACTTCTAAGACACAAACTCAGGGACCTGACAGATATTCTGGCTCAGTCCCCTCTTTCAAGCTGGTGAAGATTTCAATTCCTAATACTCTGAGTTGTCACAAAATCAGAATAGGCAATTTGCAGTTATCCCAAGGGGCACAACCAATTCACATCATCTAAAATTCATTTAAAGCCATGTTTAATTAACATAACATTTAATTCTACTTTAATTACTTTTAAGAACCCACATATTGCTTCTGGGAATTAATAAAATTAGACAAAATTAGCATGTTGTAACATGAAACATGTTGGGAATCATTAGTCCAAACCATCTGGATAGATGACTGTCTCCTTTGTACTTGATTGTTGTTCACGTTGGAAACCCTAATCCTACCCACCCTCTCTTCCACCTACCTCCAGTATATATTCTCATGAGAGCTGGGAGTTCTTTTGTTTGTCCAACAACGTTCACTTATCTTTAAATTCAACCTCTGATCAAGCCAAAGGCAAGATAGTCTCAGTTTCCTCATATAAAACCTAAAGGTAATCACAGTTTCTTTCTCTCTAGGTTATTGTGGAGACTCAATAAGATTATGTATACAATTGGTATTAACGAAAAAATTGTCACTACTAGTAGAACTTATGCATGGGGGAGATGCCGGGCAGTATGTCTTCATTTAAATAATGGAAAAAACAGATTGTAATAAGGATAATGACCACTAACAGGAGATGGCTTTGGGAGGCTTTGCAACTCCATTTTATGAAAAAGGCTGGTGGATAATAGAATTAGAATTATTCTTAACTGAAGGGTATGATCTCCACATCCATATTCACAAGACACAAACATCACCTGTAATTCCTCACAACATCCACTGAGTGTGTGGTGTCCTGGTCTCAGGCTCCAGAAGAACCAACAAGATATCTTCAAAACCATAGAGCCTATGTGAGTGGGAAAGGCTAAACAGGGGGATGCAGAACCTTGGGAATGAGATATCGCTACTTCTTTGAATGTGATTGGAAGTGATAAATGGCAAGGTGGTGGCAGATGAACATAGATTCAATTGGGGTAAAGGAAGAGCCATCCTCTTCAAGGATCAGATATGATTTCCAATGTTCAGTGCCTAAAGTTGGGACTTTGTTATTTCTGCTTCAACAGAGAATGCATAATTTTGGTAGCTTTCAATCTCATTAAGTGCTTTACTATCCTCTTCTTCTAACTCACTTTTCCCTCATTTCCGTTTTTAAAGTTTCTCATAGAGAAATATAATACAGTGGGACGAGCAGGGGCTCTGAATCTAGGCAGGCTTAATATCTAAACTACTTGAAGTTTTGGTTGCTATGAATTCATGAGCCTTCCAATCCTCTTTGTCTGTTTCCTTGTCTCTGACCTGATCCCCTAACTGCTTCTCTTTCTCATGATCCTCTTTGGTTTCTAGGTCCCTGTCATCTCCATTAAGAATCAGTTTATTAGCAAGAATGTGGAGAAACTGGAAAGTTCAATTTCCCATTGTGGAAATGCAAAATGGTATATCCACTGTATAAAACAGACAGTCCCTCAAAAGGTTAAACATGGTTAAAATGTGATCTAGCATTTCTCTTCTGGTGTATATAGCCAAGAAAAAATGGAAATATATGTCCACACAAAAATTTATACAATAATTTTCACAGAAACATTATTTGCAATAGCCAAAAATTGAAAAGAGCCCAACATGTTTATCCATGTCCATCAATGGATGAATGGATAAAATCACTGTGGTACATCCATACAATGGAATATTATTCAATCATAAAAAGGAATGATGTACTGATACATGGTGCATGTATGAGTCCATTCTTGCATTGCTATATAGAACTACCTGAGACTGGGTAATTTATAAAGAAAAGATGTTTAATTCACTTACAGTTCCACAGGCTGTACAGGAAGCATGGCTGGGGAGGCCTCAGGAAACTTGCAATCATAGTGGAAAGTGAAGGGGAAGCAGGCACGTCCTACACGGCAGAAGCAGGAGGAAGAGAGAGCCAAGCGGGAGGTGCTACACACCTTTAAACAACCAGATCTCATGAGAACTCATTCACTATCACAAGAACAGCAAGGAGGAAATTCACCCTCATAATCCAATTACATCCCACCAGGCCCCTCCTCCAACATTGGAGATTATAATTCAACATGAGATTTGGGAGAGGACACAAATCCAAACCATATCTAGGAATGAAGTACTGATGCATCCTGCAATATAGATGAACCCTGAAAACGCCATACCAAATGGAAAAAGCCATATAGAAAAGGCTGCATATTGTGTAATTATATAATTATGCGAAATGTCCAGAATAAGTAAATCTATAAAGACAGAAAGTAGATTAGTGCCTGCCAGGGGCTAGGGCAGGGAGAGAATTGGAAGTAACTGATTATGGATACAGGGCTTCCCTTTGGGATGGTGAAAATGTTCTAAAACTAAATTGTGGTGATGGTTGCACAGTTCTGTAAATACATTAAAAATCTATACGTTAAATGGGTGTTACGTTAAATGGGTGAAAACTATACGTTTAATGGGTGAATTTCATGGCACGTGAATTTTACCTCAATAAATCTATTAAGGGAAAAAGAATTGTCACATCATCACTGTTAGCAATCAATGGCAATATGAATTGAGTCACTATGACTGGATTAATATTTAAGGTTTCCCTTAAGACTGTGGTTGGACAAACATGCCAGAAGGATGGCTACTTACACAAAATTACTTTCATGATTTTAAGCAGGAAAAAGTCTGTTAAGTTTGTTAACCAAATTGTACATCCAGATATATATGAATTCAGAGACTGCACTCTTAACTCCTTATGCTCTCACTTCTAACTTTTATATGCACAATTATCAAATAAATAATTATATTTCCTTAAAAAGCAATCTATATACTTTGCTACAAAATAGAAAATGAAAAAAAAATCACAAAATGGGAGAAAAAACTTGAATATCATATGTCTGATAAGGCTCTTATAAATATCCAAAATATATAAAGGTATATGAGATATATTACTTCACACTCACTAGCATGGTTATAATCAAACATATAATAACACGTGTTGGCAAGGAGTTGGAGAAAACAGAACTCTCACACATTGCTGGTGAGAATGTAAAATGGTTCAACCACTTCGGGAAATAGCCTGGCTGTCCCTCAAAAAGTTCAACAGAATTTCCATGTGGACCAGCAATTCTACTCTTAGGTATGTATCTAAAATAATTCAGTACTTAGATATATACATAAACTTGTTCATAAATGCTCATAGCATCATTATTCATAGTAACCAGAGAGCAAAGATGACTCAAATGTCCATCAACTAATGAATGGATAAACAAAATGTGGCACATCCATACAATGGAATGTTATTTGGCAATAAAAAATGAAGTACTGCTATGTGCTACAACATGAATAAACCTTGAAATCATTATGCTAAGTAAAAGAAGCCAGACACAAAATACCACATTGTATGAATCCACTTATATGAAATGTTCAGAATAGGTAAATCCATAGAGAGAGAAGGTGTATTAGTTGTTGCCACAGGCTAGGGAAGAGATTAGGAGTGACTGCTAAAGGATGTAAGATTTGGGGAAGGATGTTAAAAATATGTTAACATTGATTGTGGTAATGGTTGCACAACTCTGCTAATATACTAAAAACCATTCACTTGTACAATGTAAACAGCCAGATTTGATCTAAATATGTGATATTTCTCAAAAAGGCTGTTATTTAAGAAAATAATCAGTCAATCTAGCTCTGACTAGGTGTCATTGTAAGTAGTGTCATTTTAGGAGCCATAGAATCATTCTCTGGGACTGATACTTCTAACCAGAAGGAAATAATGGAATATTTCCTTCATAGAAGCAAGTACTACCCCTAAACAAACTCTCTCTGCTTCTTAAGTGATACAAGGTAAAATTCTAAATTATGTTTAAATAGCACATTCATGTAAGAAAACATTTTAAAATGGTAGTAAACAGTCAGACTCCATATCTTGATTGGAGTGGCAAGGATTTGTGAACATGTTTTCAATCCACCTCATCAAATATTTTTTGTTTAATGACTGCATGATATTTCATAGTATAAATGCACAATAATTGAATCATATCCTATTGATGGACACTTAGGTTATAGTCCATCTTTTGCTACTGCAACAATATGCAATAAATATCCCTTTCTACAAGTATTTTAAAATATGTGTAGGTGTATCTGTAGTATAAATTCATCAAACTGGAGTTGCTCAACCAAATAAAATGTGATTTCAGAGAGTTTACACCTCCATCAACAATATATGAGGGTATTTTTTCATATTTTTTTATATTATCATAAATTAATATATTATGAAATCTTTTAATCTTAATATTTGGAGTATTTAAAGACATGTTCAGTGTTCTGTGAACTGTTGCTCATTTTCTTTTGCCCATTGTTTTAATAGGCTGTTGGTCATTTTTCTTACTGACTGCTAGGGACTTTCTATATGTTAAGAAACTTAGTCTGTGTAACAGGCATTGCAGATACTCCCCCATGCCAAAGTTTTATATTTTAAACGTTGATTATAGTAGAGTTTCTTTTTCTATGAAGAAGTCTTCAAAGTTTTCGAAGAAGAAATTTTTGTTTATTGATTTTCCGTATTGTTTTTCTGTTGTCAACTCTAGTGACTTCTGCTCTTACCTTTATTATTTCCATCTTCATGCTTGCTTTGGATTTATTTTGCTCTTCTTTTTCTTGTTTGTTGAGGTGGGAGTTTAAATTATTGATTGGAGGCTATTTCCTTTTGGCTAAAATAAAAAAATTACTGCTGTAAATTTCCTGCTTATCACTGCATTAGCTGCACCCCAAAAATTTTGATATGTTGTATTTTCATTTCATTTAGTTCAGTGCATTTATTTACTTCCCTCGAGGCTTTCTTTTGGCTGATGAATTACTTAGAAAGATGTTGTTTAGTTTCCAATCTGTTTCAAAAATTTTCTGTTATTTCTTCCGTATTCCACTGTGGTAAGAGAGCATATACTGTATGATTTCAATTTTAAAAAATTTGTTGATATTTGTTTTGTGGTCCAGGAGATGGTCTATCTTGGGGAATGTTCCATGAGTGCTTGAAAATAATGTGTATTCTGCTGTTGTTAGGTGGAATACTCTATAAATGTCAATTAGATAAAATTGATAGTACCGTTCAGATCATCTATATTTTTACTTATTTTCTGCCTGCTTGCTCTATCAATTACTGGCAGGGGTGGTGAAATCCCCAGATATAATTGTGGACTTGACTATTTCTCCTTTCTATTCTATAGTTTTTGCTGCACATATTTTGTATCTCTGTTCTCCAACTTTGGTGTATATAGACATAATATTGTTACATTTTTCTTGTGAATTGACTCTTTTATCATTATGTAATGTCCTTCTCTGTCACTGATAATTTTCTTTGCTCTGAGGCTACATTAACATAGCTTCTCCTGATTTCTTTGGTTAATCTTTGCATGGCTTAATATTTTCTGTCCTTTTGCTTGCAACCTACATACTTCTTACAAGAGAAGTGAGTGTCTTTTAAACAGCATGCAATTGAGGATTTTAAATAAAACAACTAGTACTTTGGGAGGCTGAGGAAGGTGGATAACTTGAGGCTAGGAGTTCGAGACCAGCTTGTCCAACATGGTGAAACCCCGCCTCTACTAAAAATTAAAAAAAAAAAATTAACCAGGTGTGGTGGCATGTGCCTGTAATCCCAGCTGCTCAGGAGACTGAGGCAGGAGAATCACTTGAACCCAGGAGGCAGAGGTTGCAGTGAGCTGAGATCAGGCCACCGCACTCCAGCCTGGGTGACAGAGTGCGACTCCATCTCAAATAAAATAAAATAAAAATACACTAGCAAAACTCTTTTAATTGGTGTATCTTTACCATTTATGTTGAATATAATTATTGCTTTTGTAGGGCGTAATTACGCTATTTTACTGTTGGTTTTCTGTTTGTTCTCTGTGTGTTTTATTTCTCTATTTTCTTTTTCCTGACTTCCTTTGTGTTTATTTAAGGTTTTACTCTTTTCTTAGAATTCAGTTTTTATTTATCTGTAGTATTTTTTATCACTTCTTGGCCTTTTGGCTAAGATCAATTGTGGTATCTATAGTGTTTCTGAGTGTATCTCTTTGTATATCTTCCTCCCTAGTTGCATTAGTTATTACATTATATACACGTAACTTATGTAATTATACTTGTGCCAGTACTTTACCTGTTCAAGTGATGTATAGAAAATTTACCTCTCTTCACATATTTTTATCCTCCTCCATATAATATATAATTGTATTAAGTGTTTTCTCCAGCACAAACAGATTAGAGAGTGTTCAATTATATTTATCCATATATTCCCTCTTTTTGTTCTTTCTTCCTTCCTGATATTCCAAGATTTTAAAAAATCATTTCTATTCTTTTTAGAGAACTTCTTTAGCCATTCTTTAGGGTAGGTCTGGTAAAAAAAAAAAAAAAAAACTCTTAGATTTTCTTCATTTGAGAACGTATTGATTTCTCTTTCTTTCTTGAAGGATGTTTTTACTATATATAGATTATTGAGTTGACATTTCTTTTCTTTCAGCACTTGAAAAATATTGTGCCACTTTCTTGCACCTTCCATAGTTTCTAATGAAGAACTCCCTTTGGTTCTAATTGGTATTCCCCTATAGATAATATGTCATTTTTCTCTAGTGGTTTTTTAATTTTTTTCTTTGACTTTAGTTTTCTGAAGTTTAATTATGATGTGCACCTTTGAATTTATCTTGTTTTGGGTTTGCTCAACTTCTTGAATCTATTGGTTCATGTCTTCTGCCACATTTGGGAAATTCTTTTAAAATTTTTATTATATATTTTATAATTTAAAGAAAGTGATAGGGTCTTGCTATGTTGATCAGGCTCATCTCAAACTCCAGGCCTCAATCGATCCTCCTGCAAAGTCTCCCAATTTGCTGGAATTATAGGTATCAGCCACTACACTGGGCCCAAATTCGGGAAATTCTTGGCCATTATATATTCAATCCTTTTCCTTTTTACCTAAAACTTCAAACTTTTTAAGTTTTCCCCACTCTTCTAAGATTCTAATGATCAGAATGCTAGTTATTTTTTTTTTAATAGTGCTATATGTCCCTGGACTCTTCATTTTCCCCCTGTTATTCAAGGAGAGTAATTTCTATTGTTCTACATTCAAGTTTAATGATTTCTTCCTCAGTCCTGTCTATTATGCTGCTGAGCCCATTAATTATTCTTTTTTAAAAAAATCAGTTACTGTATTGTTCAGTTCTAATATTTCCATGAGTTGTTTCTTATATCTTTAATTTTTGCTGAGAGTTTCTATTCCTTTGATGAGACTTTCCACTTTTTTATTTGTTTCAAGTGTGCTTGTAATTTTCTGTTGAAACATTATTATAATGCATGATGATAAGTCCCTATAAGATAATTATATATCTGTCAACATTGGGTTGTTATCTGTTGATTTGATTGTCTTACTTTTTGCAAGTTGAGATTTTTGTAGTTCTTTGTATAATTTTTTGTTGAAATCTGGATATTTCAGTTGTTATGATAGTCTTGATTTTATTTAAATTTTATATTTTAACTGACTTCCTCTGACATCTGCTAGGTTAGGGTGGAAGTTCAGGTTTTCATTTGGCCTCTATTGACACAGGGTAGTATGCAGAAGAGATCCTCTTTACTGCTCCCTATGTGGCCAATATTATCATTATGTCTCATTACTGCCAACTGTGGTGGAAGTTCCTACTTCCCACTGGCCTATGACATCACCCTGACAAGGATGTCAGGGCCCCTTGTTTTAGTGTGGGGAAGGTGTAAGTCTAAATTCTTCATTTGGCCTTTGCTGGCAGGAGTGGGAATGGGTCAAACATTTTCTGTGGTATGTGGCCAGAGAGTGCTTATTGTCTGAAAGTTTTCTGTTTCAGCTAGAGAGAATAGGCTTTTCTTATCACTTCTTGTTTTGGTAGTGCCCTTTGATGATTTTATATTTACATTGTCTTTGTTACCTGGATTGGAAATAAGAAGCAAAAAGAATACCCAAGGAACTCACCACAGTGCCATTTCTTGGTCCTGAGGTCTCTATCCTGTCTGCATTTTTCTTTTCACCTTTCTGTCTTCTTATGGTTCTTTCATATATAGTCTCCAGGGATTTTATCTGTACTTTGCAAGAGAAGTAGGAAACAATGCATACATTCCATTTTTCCAGAAGAAGTTCATACATATTTGAATAATTAATTTGTCTTTTGTGGCTTCTGGGTTTGTATCATACTTAGAAAGTTCTCCACTCTGGAATTGAAGACAAAATACCCCATGTTGGCTTCTAGTACTTTGTTTTCATTTTCAACTCACACCTTTGATCCACTTCAAATTTATTTTGGAGTATGGAGTGAGATCGGGAGCCACTTTTATTTTTTCCATTGGAAAATCCATTTGTCTCTGCAACATTTGTTGATAAAACCATCTATTATTTTTCTTACTTATTTTAAGTGCCATCTTTTTCATATACCAAATTCTAACATGACTTGGGTCTCTTTTTGACTCTCTATTTTGTCTCATTGATCTCATGAACCAGTGTCATTGAGATTTGTTTTACCTTTACCTTATTATACATGAAATGTTGTATTTCATTATCGTTTCATTATTAGTTTTTTTGTAGAAAGGTCTTGGTTGTGTTCTTCATGTTTTATTCTAGAGAAATTTTTAAATAAGCTTGATTAATTTTTAAAAATTGTTACCTGTTTTAATAGGATCACATTAATATTATAATTAATTTTTAAGTATATCCTTCCATTTACTTAAATGTAGTTTTATGACACAACCTGATGCTTTAAATATTTTTCATGTGGTCCCTGCACATTTCTCAGTAGCTTTATTCCTAGAGTTCATTTTTTTGGTGTTTGCTGTTACAGTTGCAACTGTAAATGTAATGTCTTTTTTCATGGTATCTAAAAGATGTATTTATGTAGCAATGCTTGCATTTTTCAATTTTTATCTTTATGCCATCCATCTTACTGATTTCTGCTGTCCTTTAGAGGACTAAATACACCAGCCTGGGCAACATAGCAAGACCCTATCTCTACAAAAAATAAAAAATTTAGCCAATTGTGGTGGCATGCGCCTGTGGTCCCAGCTACTCAGGAGGCTGGGATGGGAGAATCACTTGAGCCTGGCGGGGGTCAAGGTTGCAATGAGCTGTGATTGCACCACTGCACTCCAGCTTGATTGACAGAGTGAGATCCTGCCTCAAAAAAAGAAAGAACTAAATATATATGTAAGCCTATATCTTAAATGAACTATACATTTTGATTAATTTTTTTATTTTTTTTTGTTATTTAGAGACAAGGTTTCATTCCGTCACCCAGGTTGGAGTGCAGTGGCACAGTCATATCTCACTGCAGCCTTGAACTCCTAAGCTCCAGTGATCCTTCTGCCTCAGCCTCCAAAGTATCTGAGACTACAGGCACCCAACTAATTTTTAATATTTTTTAAGAGATGGGGTCCTGAGTTTCTGGTATTTCAAGCATTAGCCACTGCGTTCAGCTTATTTGGATTAATTTTGAATGATATTAAAATCTTAATACTAAAATGATAATCACCTTGTCTGTTAGGAAAATATTTATAATAATCATTTTTTTCTATCTTACAGTATATTTATTTCAATGCTTTTCTTAGGTCTAAATTACAACATTGGGTGGTGGGGCTTTTTATATAATTTATTTTGAAATATTGTAACCTTATTAAAAAATTGAAAAAACAGAATAAAAAACTCACATATTAATTTTACTTATATTAGACAAATGCCAGCATTTTAGCATATTTGCTCTCTCTTTCTCCCCTTCTCTCTCTCCACACACACACACAAACACACAACTCTTTTAAAATGAGTACTACTGTTTTTTAAAAAAACAAACAATGAAACCACTACTCTCTTGAAAATATTCTTTTGGAAAACTAATTGAATTGAGAGCAAGTTTCAGACATTATCCCCAACCGCCCCTAAATATGCCAGTGTGTGCTTCCCAAAAGCAAGGACATTATCTTTCACAGTCACAAATAGAAATATCCAAATCAGCAAATAAACATTGATACAGCACTATGACCCAACCCAAAGACTTCATTCAAATTTTGCCAAGTGTCCCAACCATGCATGTCTCTCTCTATTCTGTGGTCCAGGATCCAATCCAGAGTCACATGTTACATTTAGTTTTCGTGTATTTTTAGTCTCCTAAAGTCTAGAACATTTCCTCAGTCTTTCCTTGACTTTCATGATCTTGACAGTTTAAAGAGCACATGTCTTTCATTTTGTATGATGTCCCTCAACCTTTGTTTATTTGGTAACTACTCCTGTCCAAACTCAGGTCATGTATTCCTGGCGAGAAGCCTTATTTCAGACTTTAATAGTAATACTTCTAGCATTTTGCCATTTAGCAGGATGCTAATATTTTCCTTCCTCACTTTCTGTTTCTTTTTCAATCTTTCTCAGTTTATTGTGTCCTGTTAGTAATAACTTCCATTTACTAATCAAGCATGACCATTTAATTTCATAAAATTAATACTGTTGTTTATGGAAATGATTATAAATTTTTTCCACGTTTAATTGTGTTAATGGATTTCCTAATATTGAAATCTCTTTGAGTTTCTGGTATAAAACCCACTTTCTTGGCGTATTTTTCTTTTAATTAGCTGATGGGTTCTATTTGCTAACATCTAATTTGGTACTTTTGCATTAGTGCTAATAATTGAGAATCAGGTATAGTTTTGTCAACTTTTGGTATCTGTTTGGAAGCTTTTATTCTTTCTCTATGCTCTGAAACAGATTAAATAGCATTAAAGTACTTTGTTCCTTTAAAATCTAATAGAATTGAAGACTTGTAGTTTCAGCTCCAATATTTAAAGAGCTTGAAAGTCATCACTTCCTAATAGACTTAAAATTGTTTCCAGTAATAACAGTAACAATGTATTGGGTGATTTTAGCATATTTCTGTACACTAGTATTGAATGATTCAAAGAGGAAATTAAGAAAACAATTTCATTTATGATAGCATCAAAAAGAATAAAATACTTAGGAATAAATTTAACCAAGAAAACACAAGACTTGCCTGCGGAACACTACATAACACTGCTGAAATAAACTAAAGAAGACCTAAATACATGGGAGACACCTGGTTCAAGAATTGGCTGACTACATATTGTTAAGATAACAATACTACCTAAAAAACACATAGTTTTAATGCCATCTCAAATCTAATCTCAATGGCCTGTTATTGTTGTTTTTTTGTGTGTGTGTGGCAGAAATGGAGAAGCTGATTCTAAAATTAATATGGGATTGCAAGGGTGACAAAATAACCAAAAGCAATCTTGAGAAAGAAAACAAAGCTGGAACAGTCATACTTCCTGATTTTACAACTTACTTAAATTTACAGTAATCAAAAGAGTGTGGTGTTGACCTAAGGATAGAAATACAGACCAATGGAAAAGAATTGAGAGCACAGAAATAAACACTCACATCTATATCAATTGATATTTGGCAAGGGTTTCAAGATCATTGAATGGAAATAGAACAATTGTCTTCAACAAAAAGTGCTGGAAAACTGAAATATCCACATGCAAAAGAATGAGGTTTGACCCTTAACTTTAATCTCATACAAACATTTACTCAAAATGAACCAAAGACCTAAATGTAAGAGTTGAAACTATAAAACTTTTAGAAGCAAATGGGGAAATCTGCGTGACCTTGGATTTGTCAATGGTTTCTTTTAGTATTCTCCGTAAATATAAAATGAGACTGAAGCATCTTGCAGTGTCAGAAAATAGAAAAGTGCTTTTAAAAATCCCTACAAAAGTGGGTATACATCAAGGGGACATGGGAACCAACTAAAAGAGCTCTGAATGGGTAAAGCCAGAATATTTTTTGCTGTTGTTGAATCAATAACCAATACCACATGTTAGTTTGTTAATGAAACATCCCCAAGGTCCTTTCATTGGAAGGGATCCTCCTCCCTGTTTTAGGCCTTTATGCATTTTTAATTCCACATGTGTTACAGATTTATCAATTTCTACCTTTCACTGTACTTACATAATTTATGTTTCCTTTTAAGTTAATTAACTTTTAATTGAAAAATAAAAACTATACATATTTGTTATATACAATATTATGCTTTGAAATATGTATAAATTGTGGAATGACTAAAATTGAGCTAATTAACATATATACTACCTCACATACTTATCATTATTTTGTGGTGAGAACACTCAAAATCTACTGTCCCAGTGATTTTCAAGAATCTGGTACATTGTTATTGGCTATAGTTATCATGCTGTACAATAGATCTCTAACTGGAATGTTGTATCCTTTTACCAACGTTTCTCCAATCCACTCCTTCCTCAATAAACAATTTGGGCCTGGTGCTTTTAGGGGAGAATTTGTCTCCAATAATTTTCTCAATTTCTTATCTGGTAAATTGGTTTGATTATATTGTCTAGCTATGTGTTCTCAGAGTCAGTTTGGTACTTTTTATTGTCAAAAAAATTGAAAATTCCAGGTTTTCAAGTTTGTTTGTAAGAAGTACAATAGGATTTTGAGACATGCAAGCAGCATCAGTCCCATAAGCTCCCAACTCAATACCTGGACCTTTTCCTGCTTCTCCAGCTAGGACAACTAAATCCTACATCCGCCAGCTCCGCCTCAGTTTCTCCACTCCAGACTTGCTTTTCTCTCTAGTCCCCTCATTATAATTGGTCTTACAGTATGGGGTCCCCCAGTCCCTATATTAACTTCCTATCGACATCCCCTCCTTCTTTAGCAATATGTCGGTACCTGGGACTGAGCTGGGTTTTCTGTCTTCTGCTGGATTTCTTTGCCTTGACCCTGTAGAACTGGAGCTCCAGACAGACACCCATACCCTCAATGCTACCTAATTTTATTGTCCAGAGCAAATTCATGCCCTACTCTGGTTTCAACCTGTTTGCTAGACCTCCTCTTTGCCACCTGTTTCATTTGCTACCAGGGAACCATCCTTTGGAGCCTTCTCCATGTCCCTCCAATTGTAAGTGCCCCCCACTGGAGTTATGAAACATGGCAGTCACCATCCCTTTCCTTTTTCAGGAGTCCTTTCTGGCTCTCAAGAGTTTTCAATTCAATCCTGATGA
The DNA here is from genome assembly GCF_002776525.5 of Piliocolobus tephrosceles. Classification (NCBI taxonomy): domain Eukaryota; kingdom Metazoa; phylum Chordata; class Mammalia; order Primates; family Cercopithecidae; genus Piliocolobus; species Piliocolobus tephrosceles. The sequence continues at coordinate 23,114,722 of NC_045445.1, forward strand.
ATGAATCATTATTTGATATCAGCCTAAGTGAAGACCCTGCCTGGTGACTTTTGCAAGGTAAAAGGGAGAATTATTTTCATCCACAAATTTCTCCCCTTTCTATTTCCTCCTTTGAAATGAATTTTTGATTCCAGGGGTCCATACTAGATAGGGGTTTCTTGAGACTTATATGCACAAATTTTCCCTTCAACAGAAGGTGCCTTAAAGCAACTAGCAACAGAGAAAAGCAATTTAAGAAAACGCTGGTAAAGCACAGAAGCTAAAGCAGATTGATTTCAGTTTCCAAGCTGCCCTCTGCAGCTGACCACCAATATATCTGCCTGTTCAGGGATGCTTGAAGGGATTTAACATTTTGTTCGGGCTTTTGTAGCAAGGATTCTGAGATCATTGCCTTAATAGAAGACACACACCCAGGGGAGCAACTACAAACTGCTTTAGCAAAAGAATCTCTACAAACGGTTTTCTGAAAGAGAGAGCATCACTTTCAAAGCAAGATACTTTTACAACAGAAAACTTTGCAAATGTTTTCAACAGTGCTTGTTTAAATGTTACCAATCCCCCAGGTGGTTTCTAGCTGCAACATGGGAAGATTTGGGATCAGTGAGATGGAAGAGATTTTTCTGGCTCCTAGGGTTCCTGAGAAAGGTGATGGGGGTTGAAATAGCTGCCTGGTGGGTGGTGGGTTCTATAAAGAGTGGGGAGGGCTGGCCAGGCAGAATAAGCATGTTCTGGGGTATTGTGAAGGGGATTCCTGCTCCGGGTAACCATTTGTACTGATTGGTTTTGAGGAGCCCTTTAAAAGCACACGATTCTTGGTTTGTTTGTTTGTTTGTTTTTTTAGATGGAGCCTCAGTCTATCTCCCAGGCTGCTAGACTCGCTGCAACCTTTGCCTCCTGGGTTCAAGCGATTCTCCTGCCTCAGCCTGCAGAGTAGCTGGGATTACAGGCATGCATCACCATGCCTAGCTAATCTTTGTATTTTTAGTAGAGATAGGGTTTTGCCATGTTGGCCATGTTGGTCTCGAACCCCTGACCTCAGGTGATCAGCCCGCCTCAGCCTCCCAAACAATTTTTGATTTTATGTTACATGAATTCAAAAGGAGTAGAAAATCAATGAGGGCTGACAACACTGGGAAACTTCTTAGAGGAAGTGGAAATGGAAATACTGGGACAAAATCCAGCCTCGGGTCTTGTCTGCCGATACGCTGAATCTAAATAAATTGTAGGGATTTCATTAAGATACAGATTCCCAAGCCTTACGCCTTCATTCTCTAAGCTTTATAACCTAGGAGGAACCTAAAAGATTCACTTTGAAATCTATGTAGTCACTAGAAGCTTGGTTCCTTGACAGAAAACTTGCGACACAGCACGAAGGCCACAGGTGCTCATTGGCTATCCCAGAGATGAGTTGGAGGTGGAGTCTGGGCATGAGCAGGAAATTGTGGGGCAAAGGAGAGTGACGTGGAGGTGGGGAATACTGGATGGGTAAACATCTGTGTCTCAAGTGGAGATGCATCTACCCATGATAGAATAAAAGACTTGTGAATTTTGGGGAGTATTTTTAGGGTTTTGTTACCCAAATATTGGTGCAACAGCCCCAAATGCAAGCCAATGAGCTTGGTGAAACCTGCCCACAAGATGTGCCATCAAACTTGCTTTTATCTGAATCACAGAAGGCCTGATTTACCAGAATATTTTAGGCTCAGCACTTGCCTCCATATCTCTGGCATTGAGGGGTGTGGTTGCTATACTAATTCCTAGTGCAGGGCAGCCCTGATTGGGATCTACCAGACCTGTAGACCTGTATTTTGGCCTACCTGTTGCTTTCATGGCTTTGGATGCTCGGAGTGCAAGGTGCTTAACTAATTAGGCATTTGGATATGTGAGTCTAAAGCCAAGAAGATTTCAGTGCCGCTCTGGTGAAGTTGTATAATCTCCTTATAGAATTATTGCATGAAAAGACAAGGGTACCATGTTGCTGCTGAATTTTATTGTGTCCTCTTGTCCTTCTGGTCAGAACTCCCCTTGGGATTTTCTTCCTCACCCTTTCATGGCCTTCTATCATGCAGAAAGGAGGTTTTGAGTTTGTATACAGATCTTTTTCAACAGCATGAGTCAGTAGGGAGAGAGTTAATCCCACCTGCCCTGGTCTCTAAATATTATTTTATATGCTTCCTGCAGGCTTGGTGCTCTCACCACCTGCTGTTAATCAGAAGTTTTATTATTGCCTCGCTTAGCCAATCTGCAAAGCACTTATTCCCTCTTCCCCAGACACGCGTCAGTGTCTCTAGCCCAGGGCTTCTCACGAAGCTGGTGCTCAGCTGTTGAATAATGTCTTGACTTCAGTGCTGCAGTGACCACTTGTAAACGCCATGCTTTCGTTTTCTCAGAAAAACAAACTGCAATTTAGGTACACTATCACTAGGTGGAACTAGTCTTTTAGAGCAACTTGAGTCCAAGTTTGAGCTCTGGCTATGTTGCAGATAAATAAGTACACTGTTCAGACTTTTTCTAGAATCATAAATAAATCCCTTTATTAAAACTGTTGAACTCCAATTTAGACAGCAGAGTAGATAATTCTTTTAAATGCAACGAGCACCCCAGGTAGAGTCTGTTACCTTTCTTTATTGATCTCTTCATTTCCCTTCATCATTTCAACTGGAATCTTAACTTAGTGTTGAGAATCTCTTCAGTACTTTTCATTCAGCCTTGGAGCTACTTTGACGTCAAAGCCCCCCAGATGCTTATCCCTCAATGCTAGCAAAGCCTGAAGTGTAGGTCTCAGCCACAGGCAGTCTATTCACTTTGCCTCAACTGTTTGAGCTAATTATAGGGAACAACCTCTTTGCCCACTAAGGAAGAGAAATAGGCTTCACAGAGGTGTGACGGTGCTGAAAGTGTACAAGCTACCCCCTCCCTGAGTCATTTTACTTCAAATCAGAAAATATACTTTCTTACTTGACACCTTCTAGATTCCCTCCTCCCATCAGCTCTCTGAACTCGCTGGGGGCTGCTGGCTTAATTTCCACAATAGCTGCAGTTAATTAGTATCCCAGGGTAACTGACTTCCCTTAGCAACAGAAGTAACAATGGCTTCAGCTCACAAATTACCTTAGCTACAGTTTTCTTCCACTGGTAAAACATATTTAATGCTCAAACACAGGTTTTGAACAGCAAATTAATCTGATGTCTACTCATCAACAAATATTTATTAAGCTCCTACTGTGTGCAAGTCAGAGAACTAACCACTGAGTATAGAGACTTGAATTTGCTATGATCCTTTCTCTTGAGGAATCAAAACAGGAGTTGGGAAAAGAAGATACGAAATCAAGTAAGTCTACTACATGATAGCATTAAATGTAGGGTTTGGTTTGAAGACTTGAAAGTTGTCTGAGGAGAGTGAAGGTCTTTGGGGCTGGGTGAGGTGAATCTTGAACTTGACAGCCCAACTATGGAGTCTGACAGATTTTAATTTAAATCCTAACTTTGGCACTAGCTGTGTAATCTTCAGCAAGTTCCTTAAACTGTATGAGCTTCAGTTTCCTTTCCTATAAACAGGGAAGACTAAAGTTCATTTCAAAAGGCTTATGTGAGGGTTAAAAATTACATAAAGCACCTAGCATATTGTTGTGTAAATAATTACCCCTTTCACCATTGGTAACTCAGTGTCAAAGGAGGCTTGATAGGCTTTATCTAGGCGAAGGAGAAGGGGACAGAGTTTGCATTTGGAAGGTAGTGCCAAGGGCAACTGAGACAGGCTAGGAAGGAAAGGCAGAAAAAATTAGCTTACACTGAGATGCTGGGAGTAGTGGGGACATTGTATTGGAAAGGTAGCTGAGATTTTGTCACAAGAACTCTCAGTTAAAATGTCAAAGCTGGAAGGACCTTTAAAAATAATCTGATGGTCCAAGCTTTTCATTTGACTGATGACACGACTTTCCTTTCATGGATCCTAAGTTTCCTCCTAAGATGTCTCTTTTAATTATGAAGTAGAGTTTTATTTTAAAATTAAATGTAAAAGTTAACATTCATCTTCTCCATATTATTCGTGGTTTTAAACTTCCCTCACGTTCCCTCTCAACAGAGCTTTAGTGTACATCCAGCTATTAGTATGCAGACAACTATACCCTTATGAGAAACACTAGCAGAGAAAAAGAGAGTTCTTGACTGGGTCTGGGCCATGAAACTGACTGGATAAAAGTGGGAGAAGAGATGTTGAAGGAAGAGTTTGCTGTTTTCTCAGTTTCCTGAGAAATCCCAGGTTTGGATGCTTCCTAAGGCCATCCCCACTCTCCTCTATCTAGACCAGAGGGAATGATTGCTTATCCTTATCACATTATCCTTGCTTTCACTGTAAATGATGATAAATAATAATCTCTACACTTGCATTTGCATATAGCACTGCTTGCTTTTTCAAAGAACACTCAAGTCTGTTCTCACATTTGCTTCTCACACCAGGCTTGGAGATAGTTGAGGCATCTCCTCCCCACAAACTCAGTTGGACAGATCAGGAAAATGAGGTCCAGCAAACTGAAATGACTTGCTCCAGAACTCACAGACAATTAATGATTAGAACCTAGGTCTTCTAACTTCCTACCAGTTATTAGGAGAAGAGCCCATAAAGGAGAAAAGGACAAGGGATGATCTATGGAACATTCAAACTCCTTTCTCTAGTTGCCGTTTTCTGGTTGTTTCTTGGATATCATGGACTCTCACCAGCAGCCTTCTTACTCTTACAGATTATCAACACCTGTCTAAAAATCCTGGGGCCAGCCATGGTGCTTGGGCTTTTTTCCCACATCTAACCATTCCACAGCATATAACAAATCCTTGACAAATTTCCAGTGGAAAAACATAGCGGAAACCATACACCCTCCATCTGTGAATTGATGTGGCCAAGAACAGGCTTATTTCAAAGGGTGCACCATAGAATAGTCATAAGACTCAACCCCTCCAAGACTAGCTGGTTCTTATCCCACCCGTAGGTAGTTAAAAGGACTTTATTTGCGTCTTATTCTTTCCAACAGAAAGGCAAACATTATTATTACGATTCAGTAAATTTCCATAAGGAACCCCATTGATACATGTTATATATTTTGGGTTCTTTTGTTTCCTACTGAGCATACTAACATTATATCAATATTATATTTATCTAACAATATATTTATAGAAATAGAGAACTCATCAGCCTTTAAAAAGAATTCAAATGCACACAAAATTTCACCCTCTAGAAAAGCATCATTGAAAATGATTTTGTAAATATATATACTTTTCAATAAGTATCTACAAATAAATTGATAATAATTAAATACCTATAAAGTGCCATGCACTTTACCTGTATATCTCCTTTAATTCTCACAGCAACCCTACGAAGTAAGAATTACTATGCCCATTTTATAGATGAACTAACTAGGAGTCAAAGACACTGAGCCACTTACCACACATTTACAGCACAGAGCTATAAAGATCTGGAACTTGAATTCAGATTTTCTAACTCCAGAGCTAAAGCTTTTCTTAATATGCCACAGGAGCAAGCACAGGAGCTTGCTCCAAAAGTAAAGTTAGTTTTTAGGAAAGAATTAGTTAAGCAAATATTCGTGAATTAGAGAACGTCTTTAATTTCAGATTCAAATCACTTAGTCACTTAAAAACAAAAGACAATAAATCATAAAGGATTCTACTTGGACTTATTATCTGAAGTGATTAATAAGAATGACATTTCCCCACCAACCCCAAATGAAAAAATCAATTTGGGAATTTTCCCGATAATTTAAACTTGAAACACTAATCTTAAAAGAAAATCTACATATCAAAAGTCTTCATAGTATGGCACAAATATAACAGAATCTTAATTTCCAATTTCTATTAAACTGATTTTTCTTTTAAACTGGAGCCAGAAAGCCAAAAAGCCTTCAAATCAATTGAGCCTCTTGCATTTTATTTAAGAGGTTTCATTTTTCAAACCAAAGCTGGGAAGACAAAAGAAGCTCATTTAATTCACATCCCAGAATTGTAATTTCTCTGTTTGAGCCAATGTCTAAGTGCCTGTATTAAGGGCTTCCCACCGACCATAATGTGTTAATTCATCATTGCACACAATTTTCCTTTGTACTTTTAAGCTGCTCTTCATTTTCCCCTTGGTTAGGGTTGCCTATACAACAGAGGGCACCCAGTAAAACAAAAATTTCAGATAAACAACAAATAGTCTTTACATAAGCATGCCCCCTGAAATAATTGAGATGTACTTATACCCCCAAAATTATTTATCTGAAATTCACATTTAACTGGACATCCTGTATTTTTATTTGCTAAATCTGGCAACCTTATTCTTGATCCATTGTAGGTATTCCTAGGATTTCACCTCTAAACTATTATATTTTCCAAATACATTATTTGTATGTTTTGTGGTGTGTCTGTGTGTGTGTGTGTGTGTGCATGCGTGCCTCTCAGAATGGAGGTTCTGGAGCATCTCTCACTGTTGAGACCACAGATATCTATCACGTTGGTTATCAATGTGTCCTCTATCATATATACAATTATGTATGTAATATATATATATATATAAAATTTAGTGTGAGACTAGCCAGGACCATTTTGAAAATGAAAAGTCAGTGGGGGGAGGTGGGAAAGAGTGTGTTGGGAGAAACTTTACCCACCACGTATTAAAAGGTATTGAAAACCTATACTGATTAAAACAGTTTGGTTCTAGTATGTGAGTAGATAAATTAATGCCATAGAATAGAGATTACTCAATTATTTACCCCAAAATAAGTTCTAGAAATATAAAGGAGTCAAGTGGAAAACACGATTGTAAAAATACCAAGAGAAAGCATGGAATAATTGTATGTAGTCTTGAAGTGAAAATGATTTTTCTAAGGAAGATGTAAAATCCAGGAAGTAAAAAGAAAAATTTCATAAATCTAGCTACATATAATTTTTAAAACTTTTTCATGTAGAAAATATAATAAATGCAGTCAAAAAGTAATTTAGGGGAACATCTTCAATTTATCTCACTCAGGGTGGACTAAGTTATTTAATATGTAAAAATGTCTTGCAAATCAATAGAGAAAAAGCAAAATCATGAACAGAAAAATGAGTAAAGGCTATAAATGGACATTTCACTGAAAAACAGCCATATAAGTTAATAAACACACAGAAGAAGAGGCTTAACCTCACTGATGATTAAAGCAATGCAAATTAAAGCAATAATGAAACATCATTTCCCTTCATTATATTGAAAAAGATTAAAAGCTAGATAATGCCTAGTATTGGTGGGGATAGAGAGATGGGCATTTCATAACTTGTAAATGGGATTATAAAGTGGTGCAGCCTCTTTGGAGGGCACGATTTTGCAATATCTAGTAATATGAAAAATGTATTTATCCTTGACTAAGTAATTCCCATTCTAGAAATGTATATTATGAAAATAATTGCACAGTATGCAAATGTATACAAGTATAAGGGTGTACATTGCAGTATTATTTGTGTTAATAAAAAATGGGACTAAGACAAATGTCTATTATAAGAGATAGGATTAAAACTTTAGTGCATATTCATATATTGAAATAGTATTAAGTCAAATAAAAAAATAAAACTGATCTACATGTCTGGAAATAAAATTATTTCCCGACTTAATTCGTTGAAATTTTAAAAAGTAAGACTCACAATGGTGTGCAGGTTTACTCCATTTTTTTATAAGGAAAGATGCATATATGTACATATGTTTGTATGCACAGTAGACTGGCTTTTTTATACCCTTTTGTACTCTGAAGCTGTCTGTATGAATTGTATGTACTACTTTTTCAATAAAAAACCTAATCTATAAAAGATACCTATTTGGGGTCTTTTTTTAAAGCTTGCTGAACTCATCTCTCATTTCTTCTCTTGTTCTTATCTCAAGATCTATTTCCCAGTTATCACTGTTGTGACAGTGGGGCCCCGCAGGGAGCTGATGATAACTGGTGACTTGCTCCCTTTCATAACACATCTCAGCAATCAGCAATTCAATTTCCTTGTACCAGAAAGGCCCTCAGTTGATTTTCGCATCCAAGAATGTAACTTCCTCCAGCCCGAAGATCTTAAGGGTAAGAATATATCCCTCCAACAGTGAAGTTTAGGACATTTTGCACTTCTTCGATGGTAGCAAACTCCCACACCCACAGTTCTTGGGTTCTTTTCTGACTCTCCAGCAGATGCCGCTCTCCTCAGTGCCTTTCTCCATGTTCTTACCCCTTTCAAGAATGCCCTCCCTTGCCTAGTTGGTGCTTCAAATTTTACCAATCTTTTAAGACCCAAGTCAAGTCTCACTTTTCTTCCAAGTTGACTTTCATGACTACTTCAACCTTATTCAGAACACTGTTTTTTTCTTTCTCTGACTTTCTGTCTTACTTTCATAAAAAGATATTAGACATTCCAAATAATACCTTTATTACAGCATTTTTCTTACATGTAACTAACACAACACAGGAATTAAATATGTGATGTTATACAAATAACACTGGTTTTAGAGTCAAAAAGAACAGAGTGCAAATTTTTTTCCAACTCTTACAGACCTTTGGGCAAATTGATTAAATCTTCTGCATCTCAATTTCTACATGTTGAAATTGTGGATAACCATATCTACCATATAGGGCTATGATTGATATGTAAAGTGACTTGCACCATACCTGGTATATTACAGATGACCAACTGTTAACCTAGGAGCACCCCCTTCTCTGATTCAACCCCTTTACTATTATTGAGAAAAGAACAACAAAAACTTGTAGTTAATAAAGCCCAGAATGAAATTTAGTGTGCATATTGCAGATTTTTTTTTGCTCACTTTTTTATGGCTTTCTTATTCCTTCTCCTTTTCTTATCTCAAAATCTATTCATGCTCTGCCTCTACCAGTTATCATCTGTGTGACTTTGGGTTAATCAATGAAATTTTTAGAGCCTCAGTTTTCCATCCTAAAATTGGTTTGATAATGTTGTCCTTATAACAGGTGTTGGGAAGTTTAAATGGGATTATGTATGTGAATGTGTAAAGTAGTAAAGTGCCATAACAATTTGAAGTGTTCTTATTAAATGTTCATGTAGAGTGAGATTTTAAAGTGAACAAAAGCCTTTGGAGTCCCAATGATTTATTTTGCAGCTCAGATTGATGTGTCATTTTTAGTTGGTTCACAAGCCATACTTCCAGCTGTCATCCATCAACACTTTGGCCACAGCCTGTTCTTGGCTGCCTGTCTGTATAGAATTAGTTATTCTTCTTAGCACAGCCTAGTTTTCTCCAGACAAAATCCCTTCTTCCCAAGGACAGATATCTCACCGAGTATTCAACTGACAGACCTCTTCTTTTGAATCTGCCTTGTTCTTTCTTGCCCATTTTTTTTGTCTTAGAAATGCTAAAACATTTTTTAAAAATTAATCAACTTAGTCCACAAATATGTATTGGGCACCTACTGTTTGCAGTTTTGTTGGCTAAGTTTTGGGGATACAGAGGTAAGTAAGGTACCTTCCCAGCCCTCAAAGACTTCACGATTGAGTAGGGGAGAGATGCATAAACAGATATTTATGATTCATTTTGTGTGATAAGCGTAATAATAAAAATGTTTACAAGCTAAAGAAACAGTAAGTTCAGGAAACTTCCTGAAGGATGTGTTATTCAAATTTTAAAGGATGTATAATATTTTGATACGCACATAAGGAAGATAAGGATATTCCATACAGAAGATACAAGATATGAAAATACAAAGTAGTGAAGCAGCACTGGATATAGCAAGATTATGAAGAATTATGGAAGGAGTGTTAGGAGATGAAGTCCAGACCAGTTTATGGAAGTCACTGTAGCTTTGCTAAGGGGTGTGGATAGAGGGAATGACGAGAGAGTAAGTTTCAAAAAAGAGAGAGGCGTAATCAGTCCACAGCAGTAGTTGTCAACCCTCACCATGCATCAGAATTACCTGGGGATCCTTAGAAATATGATGTTCAGGGCCTACCCATGAGACTCTTACATAACCAATCTGTGTTAAAGCAAAATTTTGGCTTTTTAAAATTGTTCTATGGCATTCTTAAGGTGTATCCAGGGATAAAAAAAATGAGGCGCCGTGGCTCACACCGGTAATCCCAGCACTTTGGGAGGCCGAGGTGGGTGGAGGACCTGAGGTCAGGAATTCGAGACCAGCCTGGCCAACATGGTGAAACTCCGTCTCTACTAAAAATACAAAATTAGCCAGGCGTGGTGGTGTGTGCCTGGACTCCCAGCTACTTGGGAGGCTGAGGTGGAATGATTGCTGAACTCAGTAGGCGGAGGTTGTAGTAAGCCAAGAATACACCACTGCACTCCAGCCTGGGCAACAGAGTAAGACTCCATCTCAAAGAAAAAAAAAAAAAAAGGAAAAGAAAAAGAAAATGAGTGTAGAGTTTTCAACAGATAACTTTGATGATACTATGAATGATGCGTTGAAGTTCCAGAAAGGGCAAGGCTAGAGGTAAGCAGACAAAAAGGTGGTGACATGTTAAAAAAATCAATTGTTACCTTCCCCAAACACATCATTAGCTTCATAAAGACCGGGATTATATTTCATAGTTTTTCAGTGTTGGGCTTATAACTGTAGTAGGTACTCAATAAAAACTTTCTACTAGATTGATAACCAATAAGCATTAACCACTTACCACTGGTGTGTTTTTTTGTTCTGTTTCCCTTGCTCCACTCACTTGGATATTGCTAAGTGTAATTTCATGTCTCCTTCCTAGAATCCATTGATGTATACAAGAGCCATATTTTTTAAAGGTCACACCTCCAGTAAATAGGAATATATATATATATATATATATATATATAGATACAGATATAAATATAGATATAGATATAGATGTAGAGATAGAGGTGAGGGGAGAGAAAGCAAGAAAGCAACTTGGTAAAATGTTTATAAAGAGTGACTCTAGATAGAAGGTATATGGGCATTATTGCACTTCTCCATAGGTTTGAAAATTTTCAACATAAAATGTTGATAATGCCACTGAACTATATAGTTTAAAATGGTAAATTTTAAGTTATATGTATTTTCACACAATAAAAAAGTTTGGAAATACAGATTATATGGATGAGGACAAGGACAGATGAGCAAATGGGCTGATGACCCAAAGCTGGGTATGAAAAGAGAGGAACACATGGATGGGATTGGAAAAGGTGGATAATAGAATCATCATTCTAAAGAATATGAGCATACTGGTATTGATGAGCGGAAATGAACAATTTCTTAGTCTTGCTTAAAGGCTTAGAACATCAACTGCACATATAGAGGTTGGTTTGTCATGCCAGCAATCGGTGTGAAAATGCCCTGGGGTTTTTCACTTACTCTGAGCCTGGTGTAAGGCAAGGGCGTGACACAGTTGCTAAATAAAGCTATACAAGTTGAGCTATCAGCAACAGACTCTCAATGTCCAAAACAATAGAGAGTTGAGTCTAACAGTTTGTTACACAGATCAAGCCATACCTGGAACATCGCATTACTGAAAGAGGAAAACTTACCGACAAGTGAGTCAACAAGATGGGAAAAGTTTGAGAAGTCATCCAATTTTAGACATGGGAGAGAATGTTGTGTCTAATTACTTGTCTGCATGAGAAGGATTGCTCAGAAAGGGGGAAGCAGGTGCAGAGGTAAATAATCTGTGTCTGTTACCCAGAAAACAAGAAGTTGAGTTAAAGGCTGAATAATTCATAGGGTTCTCAAGAACTAGACCCAAAGGGTTAACAGTGCAAAATTCCCAAAAGCCTGGTCAGCAGCTGTGAGGCAGGCCCACTGCAGCTGCTGCTCAGAGCTTGGCCCCACAGCCCTCTTCTCACTGCTTTTGCCACTGTCTGCCAAAGTCAGAGTAGGACCCTGAGGAGCTTGAGAAGACAAGACCGAAAAGGAACATGAAAATTCCCTTCAAAATCTATAGGGCTAGGTTGCAATTATTGCTAGGCCCAGTTTACAGATGAGGAAACTAAGGCTTAGAACTGGACAAAAGTCATATTGCTAAGGAATGGCAGAAATGAAATTGAAACTCTATACATAAATCTATTATGTGTCAATAAAAATATGTAAGAAGATAAAACTATGAATCCAGGTCATCATTCCTTTATGAGTTTATGTAATATTTATTGAGATCTACTTATGGCAAGCACCAGAGCTACAAAGATGAATAATACACAGTCCTTGCCCTCAAGATGCTTATAAATACCTTGAAACAATGCAGTCAGGGTTAAAATAGGGGTCTTCACATTATGTTACAGGCTTATGTGGTAAAGAACTGTATTTTAACTGGAGCTGAAGTATAGGACACATGGAGAGAATGATGGGAAGTACATCTGGAAAATTGATTTGGGCCCAGAGTTTGTTGGCCTGACAGTGCTATGCCAAATTGGGTGGACTTTGCACTGTATACAGTGGAGAATTATAAACATTTCTAAAGCAGAAGAATGGCATGGTCAAATCTTCTTAACAAGATAACTCTAGAAGCAGGTGGAGGATAAACTGAGGGGAGCTGGGAAGAAAGATCATTAAAGTGGGGATTGTAGTAGCTCATATGAGAGAAAATGAAGGCCAGAAGTAAGGCAATAACAGTAGAGATATGCAAGCGTGGGGATAAACAAACAAACAAACGTGAGAACTTTCTGGAAGGCTGAGTAAGTAAGACTTTGTGACTGATTAGACATATGGGTTAAACATAAGGAAGTCAATTATAATGTCAGATTGGTAAAACATTTGACAGTTAATGAAAGTGGAGATCCAGAAGGAAGACCAGGATGAAGGAGATAGATGCTATTTGGCTTGGGATACACTGATCTTGAGATGATTCTATAATATCCAAGAGAGAACGTCCAGTACAGCTAGAAATGGTACTGAAGTTGAAAAGGAACATTTTGTAAAAGTAAGAGTTTTGAAATGATCAGCTCTTGGTTGAAACTAAAAGAGAATACTGAGTCTGTTTTAGGAAGCATGGAGAAGAGAGAAGAGACGAGGGGAGAAGAGAAGACTAGAGAAAAACAAAGGTGAGAAAAGGGGATTGGAAGGGAAAATCAGGGAAGGGAAGGGAAGGCAGTCATGGACAACATGCACAGACTGCGTTATGACACGTAGTAGATATACAACAAATGCAATTATAAATTAAATTAATGTACAAATGAGTGAATAAAAGAACCCCAACAATTGAAGATTGAGTAGAAGAGGAGCCAGAAAAAGACTGAGAAAGGGTAATGAAAGAAGTAGAACCTCCTACAGGAAATGGAGTTGTGCATGCCAAAGGAGAATAAAATTTTGAGACTAGAACTGGATGAAGAGAAGAATAAAAAGGCAAAGAACAATTGCCTTAAGAGGCTTGGGATCTAGTTAAGGGCCTGAATTCAGTCATTCATGATAGCAGCATACATGATTAACATGATACAATTAACATAATCATTAATAAACTCCAAAAACAACAAAGAAAGGAGAGAATGGATACTGAGACAGCATCGATCAGGGAAGCTTCCTCTGAAGGAGAGCATTCTGAATGTAACTTAAAGGAGGAGAAGCTTGAATTGCTGAGAGGAAAGAAAAGGAAAACACAGATGAGTGAATTGGTATGCATAAAAGAATAGAGGCTGGAATTGACTCAGAGTAAGATGTTGGAACTTCCTTAGTACTTGGATTAGGAAAACCTCACATACAACTGGGCAGACCCATTGTGGCACCATCATTGGCCCAATGTCCCAGTCTGATCAACAGAAGATTATAATATGGGTTAGAATCCTGGTCTTCTCTTCTCACATCAGGCTCTGCTCCCCAACATTTACCCCAGGGATAAGTACACAGAGTCAGGATGGTGGAGTTTCTTACCCCTCAGACCTTAATCATTGCACTCCCTCAGCCAGAGCAAATACAATTCTTACTGCTTGAAATCCCCACTCTAGGTTTCTAAATATGGGCAGTAAGTATCAAGGCTGGAAATAATTTGGAAAGGGTTGTGGAAGGAGAGCCTTGAATGTCACGCTGTGAAATTGGTACTTGATCCTGTAAGAGTGGGGAGACATTGAATTCTGTTGATAAGGAAATGGCACATTGAGAACTCTGATTTAGAACTGGGAAACTTTGGTTTTGAGGGTCCTTAAATTTTGGGTTTGGATTATTACATGAAAGCCACAGCAAGATTGGGCTCCAGATCTGACCCCTTTCCTGCTATCTATGTCAGGACAGAAGTTACAGCAAAGAAGAAAGGCAAGAGTGAGGATGCAGTATATCTGGTCTCTTTACAGCCTCCTGGGCTCTGCAGTCCTCTCCTAGTTTCACTCAATTTCACTGTCCTCTCCCATAATTTTATGGCCAGCCCTTCCCAGAAGGAATTAAAAATAAACCATAATGTAAATAAATGTGGAGTTCAAAACATTCTTATGCCATAAGAGATCACTGAGGTTGAACAGAGACATTAGAATTAGGATTGACAATCATAAATTGAGACCCTCACCAATCTAAAGACAAGGTACTGCTCCTGAATATCTCTCAAATTAGATTTCTGCCTGGATCTCTGAGTCTGTGACTTGGGAGTTCTCTCCCAAATGCTTTTTGGAAATCATGGGAGAGAAATCCAAGTGTAGCAGAAAAGTGCCTTCAAGGGATGACTGATTCCTCTCAGCATTATCTTTAGCTTAACCCCCTCTCTTCAGCTGTTAATCCTCCTGTATACTATCACTATGATGGGAAATTTGGGCATGGTCATTCTCATTGGGATCAGTCTCAATTTTTCTGTCCGTCTCGCCTAGATTTCTGCTATTCACTTTTTCCATGCTCAGAGTCCTAGTAAAATGTTTTTAAAGTACAGTGCTACCCTTCTCTTTCTGGAGTCTTGAAGCACAGATTAACTTCTTCAGCATCTTGTGTATCACAGAGTTCTTTCCCTTGGCCATAATGGCCTATGACGACGATGTTGCCACTTATGACCCTTTATTCCACCCTTTCACCAGTTTAAGAGACTCGATTGGCATTTGTTTGAGAAAAACTGCATCTCAGAGCCTTCACCTCAGCATTCCCCTCCAGCTCTTCTGTTCCATCTCTCCGTCTTCAATTCCCACTTGTGCTCACTTCGGTGACATTACTTTCCGGGTCAAGTTGTCCTTTTCTGAAATACGACTCCCAACTTTATACTCCTTGATTTCTCTAACTCCAATGTGAATTTGGTAAGCCTGTGCTGTGCAACCATCTGCTGCCACTCCATCATCTTAAGATCATTGTCTTCCCATAACTAATCAAAAGGTCTGTAAAACAAAGTATTGATAAGATTTTTTTTTTCAGAATTCCACTCATTGCTCTTTATTTTCTGTTCAGATGAAAATATTCATGAAACCATCTGAGATATCACTGACTAGTTCATCAAAAGTAAACGTTGTGCACATATTCCCTTAACGCAGATTCTTTATGCATTTTATAAGCATTAAATTTAATACACTACTAGCAATGGAAAACTTACTTGATAATAAGACGTATGTTCAAATCTTGGTTATTAAAATGTCAATATGCAAATTGGGCTTACTTTATTGTTTTTGCTGAATCTCAGAAATCTCTGCATGACTTGCGTAGGTACGAACTTGTACCATTTTCTTCAGTGACATAACTGATTTTTTATATATCATGATACCATGAAACAAAGTCCATCGTACAGGAAACTGAGGCTCACAGAGGTTAAATCTCAAGGTCACACAAATGGTATGATGGTGGAGCTACAGTACTGCTGGGATCCTATGTATATTTCCAGAGCATGTGCCTTTTCCACTATATATTAGTGACCTGAGATCAGGGAGATTCCCATTAAATGAGAATTAGCTTGGTGGTATATCATCCTATGGTGCCTTAAAAGAACTTGAAATTTAAAGTGGCTTGATTGACCATTTAACTTGCTTCTGACAGAGATTATGAGAGACTTAAACCTTACATGTAGCAACAAAGTCAGCATGGAATTTGTAGCCTGGAATGTAATGCTTATGCTAGCTGGAGTGAAATAAAAATCCTACCTCTCTCCAGTTGTAATGGCAGTCAGTGAGAAAATATGATTTTATATACGACAGGCTATTTTCTTTACACCCAACTTGTTATGAGTGCACTTTATCTATAAGCCCTATATGACTGGCACCTGATTTCCTATTGCAATTACTTACACATTTCCTTGTTGTATAATAAATCTTAAGCGTACTGGTCCCCATTGCTGTGTTAGTGCACTTCATAGCTCAGAAGGCACTCAATAAATGTCCAATGACTGCCTCCCTGAATAATGTTTCTCTATTTCCCAAGCCCTTTCCATTCCACCACTAGAAGTCCTCATCCACAACATGGCAGTAGAATCACCTTGACTTTCCTTGAATTAGTCAAATACCTTTATTTTGTTATCTGTATACTTTTTACATTTGTGTGCATTTGTCTGAGACTTTAAGCGCCTCCAAGGCATAAACTTTTTTTGCTGAGTATTTTCCAACGTATGGTTGTACCACAGTCTGTTTAACTGCTCACTCTTTGAAGGACATTTAGATTGTTTCCAGTTTTTCACTGTTATGAACAAAGCTGCTATTAACAATTATGTCCAGGTTATTCTCAATATATGTTTTTATTGCTCTAGGAAAAATGACTGAGAATTCAATGACTTGGTCATATGGTTAATTGCATGTTTAACATAACAAGGAACTACCAATGTATTTTCCAGAGTGACTGTACCATTTTGTATTCCCAGCAGCAATGTACAAGAATTCCAGTTGCTCCACATCCTCACCAGCACTTGTACTCCAGTATTTTTAAGACATTCTAATAGTTGCATAATATTACCTTATCTTGGTTTTAATTTGCATTCAGCTAATGGCTAATGATGTTGAACATCTTTTCCTGCATGTATTTGCCATCTGTGTACCCTCTTCAGTGAAATGTCTGTTCGTGCCTTTTGCCCATTCTCTAATTTGATGTTTTTACTGTTGAGTTTTCATAGTTATCTATATACTCTAAATAAAAATCCTTTGTTGGATATATGAATGGCAAAATTTTTTTCTCAGTCTTTAGTTTGCCTTTTTATTTTCATGACAATGCCCTTGAGAAAGAAAATGTTTTAATTTTAATAAAGAATTGTTTATCCACTTTTTTGGTTTTAAGTATTATGCTTTTGATTTTCTTTCTAAGAATTTTTCATCTAAACGCAGGTTTAATGGGTTTTAACCTACGTTGTCCAAAAGTTTTAAAGATTTAGCTTTGATATTTATATATATGCACCATTTTCAATTAATCTTTGTGTAAGTGTGAAGTTAAAGTCAAGGTTCCTTTTTGATTTTTTGCTTATGAATGACTACTTGTTCTATTTGTTGAAAAGACTACTCTTTCCCCAGTGAATTGCTTTCACACCTTTTTCAAAGATTAAATGTTGTGTGGGTCTATTTCTGAACTCTCCATTCTTTTCCATTGATGTGTTTATTTCTGTCAGTGCACATTGTATTCATTACTGTACCTTTATAGTAAGTCTTAAAAATGAGTAGTAAGAGTCCTTCAGCTTTGTTCTTTTTTTTCAAAATTGTTTTAGCTATTTTATTTTTCTTGTCCTTTCATATAAATTTTATAATTTAGAGTTTTAGAAATTCCTGTTGTCTACAGCAACGATAGCAACAAAAAACCTGCTGGGACTTTTATTACTATTGCATTAAATCTATAGATCACTTTAGGGATAATTGATACCTTTATTACGTTGAATCCTCCAATCCATACTCACGGTATATCTCACCATTTATTTAGGTCATCAGCATTATATAGTTTTCAGCATACAGATCTTGCACAAATTATGTTACATTAATACTTAACTATATCATTGTTAGAGCCATTTTAAAAGGTAATACATATATATATTTATACTTTTGATTCTCAGTTGTTCATTGCTTGTATTTAGAAATACAATTAAACTTTGTGTTGACCTTGCATTCTACGAGACTGCAAACTCATTTACTAGTTTTAGGAAGTCTTCTTTTTACATTCCCTGAAATTTTCTACATAGATAACCATGCTGTTTGCAAATAGAGACAGTTTCTTCCTTTTCTATCAATATGTCCTTCCTTCCCTCTTCCTTCCTTCCTTTCTTCCCTTCCCTCTTTTTTCTTTTATTCTGTTCTATTAATTTAACTTTATTATAAGAAAATAACAGCTTTATTGAGGTATAACTGATATACAAAGAACAGCACATATTTAATGTGCATAATTTGATGAACGTAGACATATGCAAACACCAATGTTACCATCACCACAATCAAAATATTAGACATATCCAGCACTTTCCAAAGTTTCTTTATGTCCCTTTGTTTTTGCTTTTGTTGTTATGATAAGAACACTCAACATGAGATCTACCCTCCTAACAAATTTTGCAGTGCACAATATTGTATTGTTAACCATAGGCACTATGTTGTACAGCAAATCTCTAGAACTTTCTCATTTTATATAAATAAAATTTTATACCCATTAAACAATTCCCCATTTTTCTCTCCTCCCAGCCCCTGGCAACTACTATTGTATTCTCTGCTTCTATCAGTTTGACTATTTTCGATACCTCATATAAGTGAAATCATGTATATTTGTCCTTTTGTGACTGGCTTATCTCGCTAAATATGCCACTTAACTTATTGGTATATTTCATTATGCCAAAATACTCCAGGTTCATCCGTGTTGTCACAAATGGCAGGATTTCCTTCCTTTTTAAGGCCGAGTGATATCCCATTGCAGAGATATGCTACTATATTTCATTATCTACTGATCTGTCAATGGACACTAGGGTTTTGTTCATATCTTGGCTATTGTGAATAGTGCTGCAATGAACATGACAGGGCAGATCTCTTGGACATATTGATTTCATTTCCTTTGGATTTGCACCCAGATGTGGGATTGCTAGATCATATAGTAGTTATGTTTTTAATTCTTTGAAAAACCTCCATACTGTTTTTTATAGTGGCTGCACCATTTTGCATCCACAGCAGCAGTATACAAGGGTTTCAGTTTCACCACATCTTTGACAACGCTTGTTATCTTATGTTTCTTGATATGGTATATTTTCCTTTTTACCCATTCCAAATATTTTCTAATTCCCTTTGAGATTTCTTCTTTGATTCATGGATTGTTTAAGAAGATGTTGTTTAATTTCCAAGTGATTAAAGATTTTTTTGGCCACCTTTTTCTTATTGCTTTTTAGCTTAAATCAATTATGGTCAGACACTATATGTAATTTCAGTTATTTTCAAGTGTGTTATGGTTTGGTGTATGATCTCAGATATAGCCTATTTTGGTAAATTTATCCCTCTATTGTTGGATGGAGTGCTGTACAAATATTAATTAGTTCCACTTAGCTGATGATGTTGTTCAGTCAAATACACTTTATTATATTATGATCTTAACAGAAAATGTTGTTTACTGAGTACTTTCTATGTTACCAGTGCGGTACCAGATAATTACATGCATTATTTGTAATACTTATTTAAATGCTACAAGGTAAATATCTCGTTTTACAGATTAGAAAACTGCCACTCAGGTGTTGAGTACCATGCCTAAGATAGGACAAAAATAAAACTTTGAGACCAATATTTGATCTAAGTTCTGTTGAACTCTGAATATTATGTTCTTTTCATTATGCCACCCACTTTTGGCTTGGTATATATACTAGTTGGCGTGTTGTTTGGGGAATGTTCTTCATCTTATTCATAAGCGTATATTTTGTCTTGCCACTTAGATTGTAAGCTCTCTGAAGTTAAAAAAAAAAAGCTGTCTTTTTTTTTTTTTTTTTCCTTTTACATAGCGCCTGTTAAGTCTTCAATGTACAGTAAGGACATGATAGTTGCTGACTGAAAAACTGAATGAAAAGCCTTTCCAAAAGCCTCAGCAGGAGCAGGATAATGGTGATGGTAGACACTGTCCTTGAAGGGGCAACATGTTGAACTCCAGATCCAGATTATCTATTATTGTTTCTCAATAAAGGTGCTATTGGCATGTGGAGTGAGATGATTCTTATTATAAGAATTGCTCAAGACAGTTCTGAGCACTATGGAACATTTAGCATCCCTGGACAGTTGTGGTTTAATAATAGTTTTTCTGATCAGTTTGGCAATCAAAAAAAATTTCCACACAATTCCAAACATCCTTTATAAGGGAAATATCACCTCAGCCAAGAACAACTAACAGTGCCTGGTACATATACATTTGATGAAAGTTTGTTATATAAAAGAAACAGAAAGTACTGCTCAATGAAGGTACCACATATCTTTGAAAATTATGATAGAGCATGTATCTCTCCTAATCTCTTTGTGGGGAAGGGATGAAGATGGTGCCTACAGTCACTCCTGAAATACCTTTTACTTCATAAGATTCCGTGAGTTTGTCCTATGTCGCAGGTCACCATTTCAATCCATTTCAGTGATGGCCAAGATTCTATAGATAAGGAGGCACTTGTGAGAATGCAAAGACAACAGTCGTTAACCGTTGTGAAAAGACCACTCCCTGACTGTTTTATTGAGTAAAAGCTACAAATTCTTGCTCAGACCCTGTGAGGAATTAGGCAACTAGGGCTAAATATGCTCCTTCTGAACAGGAAACAGGAAAAGGAACTCATTACCCCAAACTCTAAATTCAGTTTTCAATTTGGTAATTTATTAGAGTCACCTGGGAAACTTTTTACAAATATGGATGCCCATGCCCCACACCAGACAGCAGAATCTGAAAACAGAACCTGAGTACAGTATGTTCTTAAGCTCTTAGGTGAGTTTAATGTACACCCGGTGTTGAGAATCATTCATTTTGAAGAAAAGTGCTGAGTAGGTTGGCAAATACATTTTCTTAAAAGATGATTTCAGTGTGCTATGGCAGAAATAACATACGTTGTACAGTCAGAAGGACTTCGATAATCATTCCTGACTTAGTTACATACCACCTATTTGATCCTGGGAAAATTATTTACTTTATCTGGTTCACTTTCTTCATCTGTAAAATAGAAATAAAATTGTACCTATCTCATAGGGTTGTTGTAAGAATAACATGAAATTTTGTGATTAAATTTAGTACAATTCCTTCTACTGACTGGTTCAATAAATCTTTTAAAAATATGTAACATGAAATTGTAACCTCCAAGCTACACAAAACACATTCAGGAGCTAGGGAAGAGTAGGAGAAAATTTAATTTGGGACGGCAAATGGCCAGATGACATCATAACTAAGAGAGGACATTCATTTCAAGGAGGACAGTAAAACCTTCCATATTCCAGGATCCATGAAGATGAATTTTCTGGCCTCATTCAATGCACACTGGTGAAAGGATATCCCTAGGATCTGTCCCCAGTATAGGTAACTCCTCCTTCAAGCCATCAGCACAGCAATACAAAATAGGGGGAAATGCATTTGGGTATCATCAAGCCTATTCCTCACGTCCTCTCAAAATGCATGGCACAGATGGAGAAACAAATTAACGTCAGAAAGGTCACCCACTTAGACATTGCTAGAACGGAAATGGTTTCAACTATGCATAAATCCACAGGCTTCACAATTTGGAAGACGAATTTACTCCACTACCCCCACCAAATAGTTAGGAATGGTGCAGTGCTCAGTAGAAAACACCTACGAGAAAAAAGCAGGGACTGCACTGATGCCATAGTTTGAATCTTTATAAATTAGGCACTTTATGGTACTATCAGAATTTTGCTTCTAGCCACTGAGAGACCTTTGGAGTTTGAAAAATTGATAGTGCACAGTCCTGAGTGCCCAGAAGGTATTAATTCTACGTTATTCAAATGTCTACAGGCAGCGACAATGGATAAAGACATCCCCATTAATATATCACAATGTGGGAAAGAGATACGGGCATCCCCATTAATATATCACAATGTGGGAAAGAGATACGGGCCTCTAGATGAAAACATTTGGGCACCAATTTGGTCTGCTGACACATTACCTCATTCATCCCTGAGCATTAATGAGTTAGCCTTTAAGTTGTTATCCCATAACCTCCATTTCAGCAAAGGCTGCAGATGCAATGAACAAAATGGCTCATTTTATCCTACGTGTTGGTGATGTCTCAAGATAATTAAATTTGGGGACAGAGTTCTTCAATACATAAAGTCAGCCCATCATGCCACAGCAGAAGCCCATAAACTGGTTCAAATATCACCTAATGTACTACATTTAACTTGAGAAAAAGAATAATTTATCTACTTAAAATGGCTACAAAATTCTGCATAGCCAAGCAATAGAATTAAATGAATTGGTCCACAAGAGAGATCTTTATAAAGTCCACTTTTTAAGCAATTTTCTTGCCTTAAAATCAATAGCTCGAGCCCTTAAAATGCATAATAACTTGATATTTTCTACAAAAGCTGCTAATGACCTAGCACTAAAGGAGAGTGAAGGTGCTTTTGCTTTCCAAATGAAAGACTTTGTGTGTATGTGTTGTGTGTGTGTGTGTGTGTACTCATGCACGTGTGTTTGCATGCAGGCGTCTACTGGGGAGTGGAAATGGAGTGTATATAGGAGATACAAATTAATTTACTTTTGATTTTGTATTCCTGGCTCCTAGAATAATAACAAGTTCATGAGAGATGCTTAATAAACATTTATTGAATGGACAAAATAAAACAAATGCATAGAAATAAGTCTTGGCACAACTCAAATCTGATCCGAGAGAAAACAAAAATGGTACAAGGCAACTGGCAGCCACATACACCCGAAGTACAAGAATATTTATTAAAACACTGAGTGGCACTGAGGAACTTTACTGACCTCATAAAAACTAATTAAATAATTCTTTGATGCTTAAAAGTAATTTATAGTTTATAAAGAGTTGCATAAACAAGGTGATATGAGAGGTCTTGAAATGAAATATATTCTTAGGAGATCTTCTTTACTGGCCATTTTGCACATAAATCCTTGAATTCCAATGTTTGGGAAGAGAGCTGGTATTTTAATTGTGGCTGAGACTTTTTAATATGACTAAGAAGGCATTTTAGAAAAAAAGTTTATATCACAATATATCTCATACTCAATTTTATTCTTCCAGCTGTTCCTAAAACATCTCAGTGGTGACTACAGGTCCCCACACTCTCAGTATGAGTCAGTGAAAACACCCCATTGGGGATGGCTCTGCTTAATGCTCCAGCCATGGTGGACGTCACAGCTGCTCAGCCCCTGGGCTTACTTTTCTGGGCATCCCAGTAGACCAGTCAAGAAGGCAGAAACTTTGCTATGTTAATGATTCTGCCAGTTACAGGGAAATGGCCAAGCCCGGAGGGGGAAATGGGAAGGATTATACATTGGAGCTTAGTTCCAGAGGCTTTACTGTTGTGGCACATGGACTTTTCTGTGCCTGCCAAGGGAACATCTGGGAAAAGCCCAACTACTGAAGCTGGCCTGAAGCATTTTGGATGAGTACAGAAACAAGGAAGTGGCTAGTGAATACTCATAACTTCCAGAGACAATCAAAGAAGGAAGGTGGGTGATAAAGGAAAGGAATGCTTGCAGACAAGAGTTTGAATGTCACACATATTCAATCATCCCTAGTCAACTTTTACTTTGGCCACACTTCCAATTTGGAAGAGTGGCCCCGTGTAGAATTTAGGAGACCTGAGCTCTATCCCTGACTTTGTCACTAAGCATTTGTGTGTACTCTGGATCTTTTTGTGGCTAGTTCCTCACCATTCAGATTTCAGCTTTTAATGTCACCTCCTCAGAGAGTCTTTCCCTGCCACTCTATCTAATGCTACTCCTCGAAACTCTGAGCTCTCTCTAGTCCGTTAGCTTGTTTTACTTTCTTTGCAATTTTATTGAGATGTAAAAGCATTTATTTGTTTGTTGTCTCTCTCTTCCTTTAGATTGTAAAGTCCAAGAGAATAAAGACTTCATCAGTCTTGCTTACTCCTTTACTCCTAGTGCCTATTGCACTGCCTGACACACACCAGAGACCCAATGAATATCTGTGGAATGAGTGAATGTATGTATGCCCACAGACAACACATTTAACTTTCTGTAGCTTAGATTGATCATCTGTAAAATTAATAGAAACCACTTGGTTATTTCCAAGATTAGCATGATAAAAAGAAAGGATAAATTTGTAAATCTCTTGAAAAAAAACCTTCATAATCCTTAAGTGTGTGACACTAGGTTTAGAAAAACCAACATGGTAAAACAATAGTATTGTTTAGACATTGTAGGCATCGAATATTGCAGATGTCTGCTTGAATGTCAGTTCTGCCATGCACTCAGCTATGAGCCCTTGAGTAAGGTACTGGAATTTTCTAAGTCTCAGTTGCCTGGTTTGAAAGATGGTAGTGATAATAGTAATTACTTCTTAAGGTTGTTAGGATGATTAAATAAAATGATTTATGACAATTGCCCAATATAATGTGTGACACCTATTAGGTACTTTATTAATGGTAGCAATTTCTACATTCAGGATAAAATATAAGTTTTTAACAACCAGTATTATTATACTCTGTGGAAATTTCACTTTCCAAAGGCAGCCATAAAGGTCACTGTAATAGAACGCCAACCAAAAACAGGCAATCACAGACTCAGAGGGGCAGGGGCGCCCAATTCTGGAAATTCTGGGCAGACTTTCCAGAGGCAAATCTAATTTTATCTTCCACAGTCTGACAGGAGACCAGAAAAAGATGGAGGCCAGTGTTATGAAATCCAAAGTGGGCTGGCAGGTACCAGGGAAGCAGCCAGGAAGGAGAGAGCTCAAGAGCAGTAATTTAACAGTTGTCATCGAAAGTTTTCTAAAGGTGATTTGGTTCTCACTAATACCCTCTGAGTATCTGCTGACTATATTTATAGTTTACGAAGCATTTTTCTGGAGACTTTCACTGGATCTTTGCAGCAAACCTGTGAGATTAGAGGGCAAGTGTTATTCTTATTTTACAGATGAAGTTCCTATGACTCAGGTAGAATTTACTAAGCACTATAGAGCTCAAATAGTATATATCAGAACTCAAACTTAGGTGTTCTGACTCTAAATCCAATGATATAAAACCTTTTTGCAATGCTATAGTGTGTCCTTCACTATCCCACCTTCTAACAGAAAAAAACAACATTAAAATAAAGTACAGTCAGACATTGGCATTCTCCTTGATTAAGAGAAAGAGTAGACATGAACTTAAGCAGAATTCATAATTGCTATTTCTTAGGAAACCATGTGTGAAACAGCCCCCTGTGTTCTGGTGAGAACAAAGGTTCCATATTTCTAAAAGAAGAGAAGTCGGAGGCTGTGATCCCTAGTGGGAAGAACACTGTAGACAGGGCACCTGAGTTGCAATTCTGGCACTCCACAAATCCACCTGGGCAACTGTGGGCAATTTTTTTCCAGATACTTTGCTAAGTGCTTTACACAAATTATCTCATTTCATCTTCACAGTAAATTAATGAAATAGGAAATACTTGGTACTCTCATCTTACAGATGAGGAAACTGAAACTCACACAGGTTGTCATTTGCTCAAGGTGACACAGCTAGTAAGTTAGAAATGAATTCTAACCCACATATGGCTGACCTTAGAGCTTGTCCTTTTACTTCTGTACTATAGTGTTTGATATTGCCCCTCAACCTACCCCCTGCTCCCTGCCAACCAATATGAAATAAGATGATGAAAAGACTGAGAAGTTTCTAGGGTCTTTCCTGTGTGTAATATCTGTGTCCTTGACTTTATGTTTAGGCTGGGCATTAGCTGAGGACAGGTTCAATGCTGGGAAGAAGGAGAGTGTGGAAAGGAAAAGATAATTAGAACTCATTGAGTAATCTGCTTTTCTTCTCATGCCATGCTAGACATTTTACATATACCCACCACCACCTTCAATCCTCACAACCAGTCTTACAAAATAGGTGTTTTATCCCTGTTTACAGAGAAGACTCAGAGAGGTTAAGATAGCAGCCATAGGTTGCAGATAGTAAGTGGCAAAGGTGAAATTCTGATCCATTCTTCTGACTCCAAAGTTCATCCTCATGCTTTTAAACCTTGTAGCCAATAGACTGGAGGGTGGCAAGAGAAGAGTGAGCCAGGTACAGCATTTGCCATAGTAAACACATATCACGTGTCATGGCCTGGAAAGCAAGGCCCAGTCCCCATAGGTCCCTTTTTAAAGATTTGAGCTCTATGTGTTTCCCCATTGTGATACATTGTGAATTCTTCCTCATAGACTTGACTGATGATCCTCAGTTTCATCCCACCTTCTCTGCCCTCTTCCTCCCCATCTGTGTAGTCATGGTGATGGGAAACCTGGGCCTTCTTGCCTTCATTGTGGTCAGTCCCCAATTCCTCACCCCCATATATTTCTTCCTCAGCAACCAGTCCTCTGTTGACTTCTGTTATTCTTCAGTAACAGTCCCAAAAATATCATTGGGGTTCTTTTCTGATTGCCAAGTCATCTTCTTCTCTGGTTGCATGGCCCAGTTAAGCTGCTTTTAAAATCTTTGCTGACACTGAGTTCTTCCTCTTGGCCTCCATGGTCTATTACCACTAAGAGGCCATCTGCAATCCTCTGCTCTACCATATCACTATGTCCCCGAAGCTCTGCTTGCAGCTTGTGGCCACTGGCTATGAACATGGTGCTCCTCAGTCGCACAATCTTTCATCTGATATTCTGCAAGTCTGTGCCATAATTCTTTACTTCTCTGATTTCCTCCCCCACCGAGGCTTTAAAAACTCTCCTGCTCTGACATGCAAGGCCTTCAACTTCTTACCTTTGCCTCTAGTAGTTTTAATGTATCAGTGTCCCTGACAATCATCCTTGTCTCCATTTAATTATGAGAATCCCCTCAGTTTGAGGCAAACACTTGTGCTTCCCACCTGACAGCAGCGAGCCTGCACTATGGAACCACAGTGTTCCTTCACCTGCACCTATCCTCTAAGTCTCACCAGACAGAGATATGATGATCTCCGTTTTACACAGTGGCTATTCCCATGCTCAACCCCATGGTCCAAAGTCTGAGGAACAAGGATGTGAAGAAAACATTTGGGACTTCCTCATTAAGGTTTACAATTCCTCTCCTTCTCCATGCCCAGGTCCCCACGCTGTCCAAAACAGCGAAGGAGGGGAAGGGAAGGGAAAGAGATGGAGGTGATGTATTTTGGTAGCCAAATGTGTCTCAGACATTATTCTAGGAATTTAAAACAGGTCATGCATCGAATTTTCTTCACAACTCTAGAAGTCAGGAGTTATCTTCACATTAGAGATGGGGAAACTGAGACTTGAAAGATTTGATGATTTGCCCAAGGTCGCACAACTTCTCTGCAGTAGAATTTGGATTTCAATTCAGGACTATTTGACTCTGTAACTCCCTTTATATTACATATCCTTGTTTCAGTATAAGGCAAGATACCACCCACTCTCCATACTCTTAGAGTCCATGATTTCCACATTTTTCCCTCTGAGAAATTTGCCTATAGTATGTTTCGTGTATTTGTATCCCTGACAATCATCCTGGTCTCTTTTTAATCATGAGGATTACCAGTCCAGACTCTCAAATTATAATAAATTCAGCCTTCTAAGACCCACTCCCTTTCCCATAGTTGGTTCCTACATGTGGCTTTAGATCATGCCCTATTAGGCTACAAAATAAATTGAACACCTATTGTATACAAAACCCTACACCAGATGCGAAGTTGAAGAGGGATTAGGAAGAAGGAAGTTGTGGTCACCACCTTTTGTCAACTTCCAACCCATTTAGGGAAGAGTGAAGATCCCATCCATAAGAAAGCTGAACTATGACCTTTTATTTAATTTAACGTGGGTTTAATGCTTTTTATGTGCTAAATGCTAAATCAGTTATCTCATTTAATCCTCCCAGGAACTCTGCGAGGTAGTTGCTATTATTGCTTCCATCTTTGCCAATGAGAATGCTATAGTTAGGAAGGGTTAAGTAGCTCACTCAGGGTCACACAGCTAGTGAATGGTGAATACAGGATTTGAATCCAGATCTGTTTGTCTAGAGAGCTCATGTTCTTTCCACTCTGGTGTATCCCCTCCTGGATTACTGAAGTGCCAACCAACAAGCACCTCCTGGATTTAAACTGTGAGGCTGGGACTCATGAGAAAGGAAGTAGGATGGATTGGGTTCATAAGAGAGTGCCTATGAAAAGGTAGGTGGCTTGAATAAAATCTAGAAAAGGTGGGGAGGGATCATCTTGGAGATGAGTAATGAAGAGAAAAAGGGGAAATAGAGATCATAGGCTGAGATAGAAGGATTTAGATGCATAGAGGCCTGGTTTGTCTAGAGCAGGGCGGAAGGCATATTTAGAAGTAAAAGATAATGAGGAAATGAAGAGATGGTTGCCTAGGGCTGATATCTACAGTAACTTTCTTTATAGACCTCACTATTTACCACCATTTGTGAAAAAGATCTTAATTGGTCCCTAGTTTCCCTAATTTGACCCAAGATGGCTTTGACTGTATGATTGCTTAGAGTAACATGTTTTGCAGACCAAGACCCATAACTTTACTCCGTTCTCTGTCTACAGTCCAGACTTTTCAGATTGAGCAGATGACCAGCAAATTTGAGCCTTTGGTCACAGGGACCATCAGGAAATTACTTCCTGACTCAAAACTTATCCCAGGGTACGTTTGGGCGGAATCTAAGCAAGTGTGTCTAAGTGAAGTAGCTTCAAGTCTAAAGGCAGCCAGACTTAGGTGGGTAGGGTACATCTAGCCCCACTACTGGAGGATCTTGCTTCCTGCTGCTGTCTTCCTTGTTAGGAATTCCCCTGTCCAAGAGGAGGCTTTTCTCTATTTTATCACTTGCCTGGACTATGCAGTAGCCTCCTAACTAGTCTCACTGCCTCCAGACTTGTCCCTTATTTATTTATCCTCCACACTGCTGCCTTATGAACATTGTAAACACTCTTTTCTTGGAACTTTAGGACCATGCAATCATTCTATACTCCTATCATGCTTTATTCTATTTTACTTTTCTTAAATCCTTATTTTGCCTCCTTTACTAGATTTTATGCCTTGAGTGAAGGATCAATGTGTCTCAGACCTGTGTAACCACCTTAGTTGCCTGGAAACAAGTTGGCATTCAATATATGCTGTTCATAATAAGAATGATGACTTTGCAAGTACTGTGAATATGTACTTGAAGCTACTTCACTATCATATTAATAACATTTTAATTAAACTTTGATAAGATATAAATTAATGAAAATATAAAAAATAATTTTTAATCTAAAAAACCTCCATAAATTTGGACAAAAACTCTTCTAAATAAAATAAAGAAAAGGTAATGGAAATTATAAACAAGTATTACTTAATGACATATACTGCATTGTAGGGTGCAGCTAATGTCATATTTATAAGAAAATATGATCCATGAAATATGAAACAACATAACTGAATATTTATATGCTAAACATTCAACTCAAGAAGTTAGAATAGTAACCAGGAAGCCAACCAGAAGAAAGTTAAAGAAAGGAAATAAATACCAACACAGAAGTTAATAAAATAGGAAACAATAACGAAAATAAAAATGCTTTATCAGGTGGAAGCATAATTTTTTTCTTTTTCTTAAATTTATTTGTTTTTTTAAAAAAGTTTACTTTCAGAGGGTACATGTGCAACCCTTCCCCTCCTTCCTCCCTCCCAACTTTTGGAATCCCCAGTGTCTCTTGTTCCCATCTTTATGTTTGTGTCTACCCAATGTTTAGCTCCCACTTATAAGTGAGAACACGCAGAATTTAATTTTCCCTTTTAGTGTTAATTATCTTAGGATAATAGCCTCTAGCTGCATCCATGTTGCTGCAAGGGACATGATTTCATTCTTTTTTAATGACCACATAATATTCCATGGTGTATAGGTACCACATTTTCTTTATTCCATCCATCAGTGCTGGGCACCTAGGTTGATTCCATGTCTTTATTTTGTGAATACTACTGTGATAAATGTGAATGCAGGTGTATTTTGGGTAGAATAATTTATTTTCCTTTGGGAATATACCCAGTAGTTGGATTACTGTGTTGAATGGTAATTCTATTTTTGGTTCTTTGAGAAATCTCCAGACTGCTTTCTACAGGGGCCGAACTAATTTACATTCCTATAAGTATTCCCTTTTCTCTGCAACCTCACCAAAATCTGTAATTTTTGACGTTTTAATAATAACCATACCGACTGGTGTGAGAACAGAAAAAAGGAAAAGGTGCCCAGACCTTTTTATGAGGCTAGCGAAATCTTGATACCAAAATCAGATAAACTTGTTAGAAACATGAAAAATTATATACCAATATCATTCTTCATAAAAAGTCTTAAAAAGTCCTAATTAAAATATTAGTGACTTGAACTCAGCAAACCTATAAAAAATACAGTATGATCAAATGAGCTTGATTCCAGGAATTAAAGGATAGTCTAACATTAGAAAATTTATTACAAGTCACTACTTAAGCTAATTAAAGAGAAAGCAATGCATACTAACCTCAATAGACAGAGAAAAAATGAATAAATAAAATTCAGCACTTCTGTTTCGTAAAAAAGTGTAAACAAATCAAAAATAGAGGGAAGCATTTAATCTGACAAAGGATATATATGAAATACTTGCAATAAATATTATAATAAATGTAGAAACTTAAAAAGTATTCTCATTAGAGTCATAAGATGGGATATCTACTTTCAAAACTAGTATGTAACATTGTATCCATGAGATCATTGTCAATTCATTAAGACAAGAAACAGAAATATATTTAAGCACTGGAAAGGAAGAGAGTGTCATTATTCATGAATAATTTGGTTGACTACGAAGAAAGTTAAAAAGAGTTTTCAGAAAAACTATTTTAACTGTTAAGAAAGTCCATCAATATTGATGCATGGAAGATACATTTTAAAAATCAGTAATATTCTTAAATAGTAGAAAAGCAATTAGAAAACATTACTTCTTAGAAAGTTACTATTCACTAGCTAAAAATAAAATAAATAGCCTATAATATCAAGTGTTGTTCAGGATAAGGAAAAACTGCAAGAATTTGCATACTCTGCTGTGGGAATGCAAAGTGGTGCAGTCATTTTGTAAAAGTGATTGACAATTTTGCATAAAGTTAAACATACGCTTACTATATAACCCAACAATCCCACTCTCAGAAATTTACCCAAGAGATATGAAAGCATGTCCACTCACAGACTTGATATGTGAATGGTTACAACAACTTTATTTATAATAGCCAAAATCTGCAAACAACCATGAGCTAGTGAATGGATCAACAAGCTAGGGTACATCCATACAATAGAATACCACTCAGCAATACAAAAAGAAACTGCTGATACAAACAAAAAGATAGACAGATCTCAAAAACATTGTGCTGCACCAAAGACAACAGGCACAAAGGATTATATGCCATATAGCTTAATTTATATGAAATTCTAGAAAAGGGCAAACTATTTTGACAGGAAACATAAAAGTGATTGCCAAGGACTCAGTGGGAAATGAGACTAACTTCAAGGAGAATGGGGGAACTTTCTGGAGTGGTGGAAATGTTCTGCATCTTGATCGTAATGACTACTACACAGTTGTATACCTTTGCCAAAACTCATAAAATCAATTGTTTGTAAAGTATACCTCAATAAAGCTAATTAAAATAAAATTCCCATTCACAATAACAGACAGCACTATTAAGTACATAAGTCTAATAAACGATGCCCATAGTATTTATGGAAAATATTGTATGCATTACTGAAGGACGTTAAAGAAGACCTTAATTAAGGGAGATATATACTATTTTCTTTTCTTTTCTCTTCCTTCCTTCTTTCCTTCCTTCCTTCCTTCCTTCCTTCCTTCCTTCCTTTCTTCCTTCCTTCCTTCCTTTCTTCCTTCCTTCCCTCCCTCCTTCCTTCTCTTTCCTTTCTTTCTTTCTTTTTTTTGATGGAGTTTTGCTCTTGTTGCCCATGCTGGAGTGCAATGACGCCATATGAGCTCACGGCAACCTCCGCTTCCCAGGTTCAAGCGATTCTCCTGCCTCAGCCTCCCAAGTAGCTGGGATTACAGGCTTGTGCCACCACGCCCGACTACTTTTGTATTTTTAGTGGAGACTAGGTTTCTCCATGTTGGTCAGGCTGGTCTAAAACTCCTGACCTCAGGTGATCTGCCTGCCTTGGCCTCCGAAAGTGCTGGAATTATAGGCGTGAGCCACCGTGCCCAGCCTACCATTTTCAAATATAGGAATACTCAAAGATGTCCAATGTCCCAAAAACTAATCTATAAATTTAATGCAATTCCAGACATAATTTCACATGAGGTTTAACAAGCTGATCCTAAAATTCATATGAGTAATTGAAGGACCAAGAATATTCATGACAATTATGAAGAAGAACAAGTAGGAACGACTTGTCCTACAGCTATCAAGACTTAGAAAACTATAGTAATTGAAACAGTATAGTACTTATGCAGAGAGAGACAAACAGATCAGTGGGAGAAAAGAAAGACCTAGACACAAATCAGAGAATATAAGGAGCCTTGGTATATGACAGAACTGGCATTGCAAATCATGAGAGAAAACGATGGCTTATTCAATAAATGGGATAGGAATGATTGTTTATTCAAATCAGAAAAAAATACAGTTAGATTTCTATGCTACATCACATATAGAAATCAATTTCAGATGGATTTAAAAACTGAATGTTAAAAACAACTTTTAAAATTTAAAAGATACTTAGAATAATATGATCTCAGTGTAGGAAAGTCTTTCTTGAATAAGACACAAAAAGCACAAATTGTAAATTACTGATTAATTTCAGCATATTGATAGGGAAATAAAGCCTCTGTCTTTCTGTATTGTAAGATGTAGATAATAGACACGTGCCAGACTTAGAGAAGACACTTATAACAAATATATAACAAATCAATACGGACGACATAAGTACTCCATTTAGTAGAAAACAACCAATCTAAATTAACAGTGGGCAATATATCAATGAACAATGCACAGAAGAGAAAATCTGAATGGCCAGTACTAGATAAAAACATGCTTATCTTCACAAATAATCAGGGAAATGCAAATTAAATTAGCATAGTGATACTATTCCACAGCCATCAGATTGCTCCAAATAAAAAACATCTGCTAATACCACATGCCAACAAGAATGTGAGGAAACATAAATTGTTATATACTGCTTGTGGGAATGTGAGTTTATACATCCACTTTAGAGAATTTGGCAGTGCTTAGTGAAACTGAAAATATGTATATACTCTGAGCCAGCAATTTAACTCCTAGGTACCTTAAAGAAATGCTGGGAACAGGTTCAAGGACATTCCTTACAACACTTGTACTGGCTAAAATATGTTAACATAAAAAAGTCTATAATTTTCTACCCCCAAAATTTTTTTATGTTTTCAATTTATTTTCTCTTTCAATTTATAAGAATCTCCCACACTTCTATTAATCTATCCAGTGCAACCTCAAAGCAAGGATCTGAGAAAAATAATTACACTTGTAAGACTCTTATTTTTAGCAAGTAAGCTATAAGGAAAAACAAACAAACCACCAGTATTCAGTATAATGAGGAGCAAGGTAAATCAACAATGAATGAATGAGAACTGTATGTATCAACAGGGCTAGGTCTAAAAACAAAATATGAAATAGAAAAACAAAGCAAGTTGCGAAAAACTATGATTTCATTTGTGCAAAATTTAAAACAGATGTAATATTACCACATATTGTTTATGGATACAGTCATATGTAATAGAAGGATTAAAAAACATGAACATAGAGGACCTATATCATCTTTTAAGGTAGTGGTTGCCCCCAGAGCTCAGAAGATATGGGATTGGGGGTGAAAGGAAATTTTACTATACCTATAATGTTTTATTTCTCAGAAAACAAGCTCTGAACTACAAATAAATAAATAATGGCTCATCTATATGCTAGAACACTATGCAACTGCTAAAATGTATGAGGTTGATCTCTATGTGCAGATACAGAAAAATCACCAAGATATATTAGATGAAAAAGCTCCATAAAATATATTAAGTGGAAAAGTACGATCACTTTTGTGTAAATATGGAAAAATATAAATGTTTATAAATGTTGGTAAAAGCATACAAAATTTCTTAAAGCATCCACAACAAACTGTTTTTAGTACTTGCCTTTAGAGAGAGAGACTGGAGGTCTGGGATTGGAGGGAGGCTTAGTTATACTGTATTAATTATTCACCATGTGCAAATTATGCATTGTGCATTAAACTTAGTTTTTTAAAAATTCATGAGCTTAAAATCAAAGACGACACCTTGTGTGATCTTTAGGTTAGTATTATTTGCATATGGAAGATTACATGACATTTATCGGATTTTCTTTTAATCAAAGTTCATTTTGAGGTTTAATGACCAGCAAGCTGACAATTAGGCAGGAGGTGTCACTTTGAGGGATTGATGAGCTGAAATATTTTCTCATTTCCTTCAAGGTTAAGAGTTATATCTGAGACATCTTTGTATCTCCCACTGTGTCTAGTACAGAGCCTTGCCTGTGCTAGTAAACTATTCCCATGTGTTTATTCCTTAATTTGTTCATCTATGCATTCAGATAACAAATGTTACTACAGAACAACTATATTTTACTGCAAACACAACCCTTTTCAAGCACCTTGTGCTTTCTATGGGTTTCTCTGGGATGACCAGGGATTTGGAATTGCTGTTGTTTCTATGGGAAATGTGAGTTGACATAGAATAACCAAATTACACATGAATTTCAGGGTTATGATCCATCTGTACATTAGGGGATACTCAGTAAAACTATTTTCTTCCAGAAATTACATTTGATAAAGTTGATTGTAATGAAAGGAGAAGATGGTCTTAGTGACAATGACAATGATATAACTACCATCTGAAGCTGTTACCTCCTTTCCCTTCCCAGTAGCCACCATTCTTTCTTAGATTGAAGCCACAACCTTCTCACTGAACTGCCTGCCTCAAATCTTTTCCTTTACATATAAGTTATTTGCATAGCCACCAAAAGTATATAGTATATATGCTTTCTAAAACAAAACATACCCAGCAGTGGGCTTGCTGGATAATATAGTAGCTCTATTTTTAGTTTTTTGAGGAATTTCTGAAAGAAAGGAAATCAGGCTGTCAAAGAAATATCTGCATGCCTATATTTGTTGCAGCACTATTTATAATAGCCAAGACTCTGAAGTAACCTGTGTCCATCAACAGATGAACGGATAAAGAAAATGTGGTGCATATACACAATGGAGTAGTATTCAGCCAGAAAAAAGAATGAGATCCTGTCATTTGCAACAACACAGATGGAACTGGAGATCGTTATGTTAAGTGAAATAAGCCAGGCACATAAAGACAAACATCACATATTCTCACTTTTTTGTAGGATCTAAAAATCAAACAATGGAACTCATGGACATAGGAGTAGAAGGATGGTTAGCAGAGGCTGAGAAGGGTAGTGGGGGGCTGGGGAAAGGTGAGGATGGTTAATGGGTTTAAAAAGTAAAAATAATAGGACCTTCTACTTGATAGCATAACAGGGTGACTATAGTCAATAATAACCTAATTGTACATTTAAAAATAACCAAAAGAGTGTAATTGGATAATTTGTAAAACAAAGGATAAATGTTTGAGGTGATGGATACCCCATTCCCCATGATGTGATTATTTTACATTGCATGTCTGTATCAAAACATCTCATGCACCCTATAAATGTATACACTTACTGTGTACCCACAAAAATTTTTAAATTAAAAATTAAAGTAAAAAATAAAACACAAACATGACTATTCCACTTCCCTATTTGAAACCTTTTAATGTCTCTTCACTGACCTCACAATAAAGTCCACGCCCTTAGGATGGTGCACACAGCTCCTAATCATCTGGTGCCTGCCTATTTCTCTAGTTTTCTCTCCTGCCTCTTACTGGCACATGCTATTCTTTCTGATTGAAACTCTTTCTGTTTCCTAGTTGGTTTAACATACTTCTATTCATCCTTCAAAACCCAAGGCGTCATAAAGATTAATAAAATAATAAATGGGAAATTGTTTGGGAAAGTAAACAA
The DNA here is from genome assembly GCF_002776525.5 of Piliocolobus tephrosceles. Lineage (NCBI taxonomy): Eukaryota > Metazoa > Chordata > Mammalia > Primates > Cercopithecidae > Piliocolobus > Piliocolobus tephrosceles. The sequence continues at coordinate 23,150,728 of NC_045445.1, forward strand.
AAACAATGCCAATGGCAGGTCCTCTCCAATAGGTCTTCACTACCACTACCTCTCTGCAAACTGATCTGGAAATTTCTTTCTCTGTGCTACATCTACATGTTATAAAGAGTCCCATTGTTGCACTTATGATGTTGCAATTTGATTACTCATTTACATGTCTGTCACTTCCACTAGACATTGAGCCTGACCTAGTGGAGTGACCTGATAATGTGTGTGAATGCTATAACTGAATGGCAACAGTGGTGATGTTCTGAGATAACAGAGATAATAGTCATATCTGTGCAAGTACTCTGTTTTATAGGATGCTCACACAGCCATCAAAGAAAGAGAAACCTCGCTAAGAGCTCTAAGGAAAGATTCCACTCCCCAACCAACTCTTTCTGTACAGCCTGGAAAGCAGTGAAAGCAGATAAAACTAGCACTGAGGAAACTTACCCAGGAGGCCAGATGCAATCTGTCTACCAAGGATGGAAAAATGACAAGGTAACTATTTGGAAAACTGCCTCTGACAGCTTGTGTAAGAAGACTTTTAATTTGATTATATAAAGCAAACTATAACAGTTGTGCTTTTAATTAGATGTGGAATTCACTTAAGGTTGACTGAAGGCTTTGATGGAAGGAGATTTGGATGTTTTAGGGTACATTTAATGATGTAAAAAAGTAAGAGCTCTACTTCCAGTTCTAGGAGTCCAGGCGTCTTTGAACCCTAAGACAAAACTATCCTCAACTTCTGTGGATGTCAACAACATCATTCTCATGTTAATCAAATATGTTTCTAGCATGGAACATGAAGCTTTGTAGTTAATAAAGTGGTTTCCCATACAGCATCTCATTTGAGTCCTATAATAACCTTGTGAGGTCAGCAAGGCAGGGGTTATTGCCCCCATTCACAGCAAGAAAAACTGGGACTAAGTGAAGATATGTGACATCGAATTGCACAGGCAGTGGGAGATGTAGGTCTAGAACTCTAGAACCTAGATTCTTTTGTCACTAGTTTCAGTACTTCTCACATTGTACCCTTCCCAAACTGTAGCTCAGAACTTTCGGCAGCCTCTGGAGGCCCAGGCCTAGAGAGATCATGGCTCTGACCCATGTGACATGTCAGATACTCCAATATCTAATTTCACACCATTAGTCAGCAGTCACTGAATGGACGTTCAGGATGTCATGAGAACCTGACATCGATCTCTCAATTAAAAAGCAAAGCTCCCCTGGGAGACAAACTTAAAGATAATTGGATTTCTTGTTTGAACTGTATGTGCCAGTCCCTGCTTTACAGAAGGTTGTTGGAGTGTTTAAAAGATAAATAAGGTGGCAAGCATTATGCTCCTTCTAAACCCAAAGGAGGCGCTGTAGGGGCTAAAATTGCTTCGGCCACTACCATGTGAAAACTAAACGTGCCTTTGGGTCACATACTCTTAGTTCTTTCTTGTAGAAGCCTTTTGAGCTCCAGGGAAGTCAGAGAGAAAATAATAATTGTGAAGATATGAAAAGAAAGATTGGGAAGCTATGATTCTTAAGGTCATGAGTGATCTTTGTAAAGGATATATAATAAGATAATCTGTCATGCTGTTGCTGGATATACTTCAGGTCAAACGACACAGTAGTGGTACAGCAAACCAGCTACTTGTCTTAGCAACTCACTTTGGACTCCACTAGAAAACCAATTATCTTTAAGTTTGGCTCCCAGGGGAGCTTTGCTTTTTAAGCGAGAGATCGATGTTGGGTTCTCATGACATCCTGAATGTCCATTCAGTGACTGCTGACTAATGGCGTGAAATTGGACATTGGAGTATCTGACATGTCACATGGGTCAGAGCCACGATCCATCTAGGCCAAGGCCTCCAGAGGCTGCTGAAAGCTTCAAGCAATAGTTTGGGGAGGCTAAGTATTTTGGGCTTCACACATATCACTGGAATAAGAAGTCAGGCTCTAAGGAAGCAAAGTGAACATCTCTGCCACGGGCTCATTAAGTCTCCAAACTCAAGTGGAAGGAAAATGATGAGGTAATTATCTTCATAATCAATCTCCACACCCATGTTTACTGTCTTTCCTTTTTCCTAAATGATGACCTTTCTTTTCTGCCTGAAGATAATGCCTCCACTTGTGTATTTTCTCATCCCGTCTCCTCCAACCTCCTCAGAGACCCCCTTTACTTCATCATTCATCCTCTTGCATGTAGTTCATATTTCCTTCTCTCTGGACCTAGACTCTTTGCATAGAATCTTGGTCAAGTTTCTTCTTCATTAAGAGCCAAAACGCAAGAATAAAAATACCCTCTGTCCTCTCTTCTACCCTTAGCCTTTTGGTGCTCTCTCTGCCTCCTTTACTTCATCAATCATCTTCTTGAAATTATAACCCACATTTGTTGTTTTTCCCTTTATCCCCTCAACACCAACCTCACTTCAGTTGAGATTCTTGCCCCAGCTCTCCAATATTCATGGCACCTTCTTTATTAACAATTCCGATGACTCTACTTCTCCCTTGGACTCTGTGACATCACTCTCTGTTTCTCCCACTTCTATGACACAATTTTGGAAAATGTTTCTGGTCTTTTTTTCTCCAAAAAAAATATGAGTTTCCCTGCCTTTCCTGTCCTTAGTCCCCTACTCATTTCGTCCAAACACTCCAAAATCAATGGCTGATGTGGTCCTCAAGTTACCGGACCTTTTTGACCGTTATTCCCTCTGCATGGAATATTCTCTCTCTTCTTCTCCTAAGAAGGTTCTACTTTTGCTAAATACCCACCATGGCTCTGAAACAGTTTATTTCATTCTGCCCTCCAAACCCCTTTTTCCTAAAGCAAGTTTGTTTTTTGTTACATCTCCATCATGGAAATCTACCTCAATTTCTTTCATTTGTTGTTCAGTTCAGATGATGGCAATCTCCATATGGCTCCTATTATCCACTTACCTGACAAAAACTCCTGGCTCATAATATAATTAGCATCTTGTAAACTCAAATTTATATCAACATGCATAAGATTAACTTTTTATCTCCAGGAGAAAAAAATTATAATTGAAATACAAGTACAATGTGCTGCTGTAGTAATCATCGTTATCAGATTTCTTATCTGTAAATTCAGCGAGACAAATCAAAGACCTACTCTCAAATACCTTACAAGATAGTTTGGAAAATTAGAAATAATAATGGATCTGAAAGTTATTTGAAAAGTATTATGCTCCAGACATGTAATTACTAAAAGGGAGGTAAGTCTTCCTTCACAGACTTATGTAGTATACATTAAGATCCTTGTTCAGGGCACTGAAAAGAGATGAAAAGTGAATAAAAAATGTAAGAACATGTTACAATGGAAGGAGTAAAAACTGGAAAATGAGACTTGGGTGTCAGTTCTTGCTGTTACTGGCTGGATGTGAGATTCTAAGAAAGACACTTTACCTCTCTGAGTCTTCTTTTTCAGTTATAAAACTTAAGCGTTTATCAAATGAAACTTTAAAAGTCCTTTCCGTCTTTAATATCCTATGACTTCACAATCAGTGGAAGTGGGAAAGACCTCACATTTATCATGTAGTCTTTCATTATTACTTTTTTTGTGCAAATATCTCTCAATTTTCTTGTCCTCCTTTTCTTCCACTGTTTTAACTTGGCATATCCCAAACTTGATTTGAAATCAAGTATATCTGCTTACTCTACCCTGTTAGCTAAACACTGCCAAAGAAGATCACTCAAGAAAGCAATCTGGTTTCACCTTCTTAAATTCATGATTTCCATGATCAAATTGCCTCTCAGTATTACCTGGAAATCATAGTATTTGTTCTAAGTAGTAAAGCCTTCTCACTTCCAGATATGAATACTTTAGTTTTCTCTCTGCCTTCAAACCCCCAACATGCCCTCCCCACCACTCACTCTTATATCATGACCTCTTTTCATACTTCATTGAGAAAACAGAAGCCATAGAAGCAAACTCAGTCATCTTTCTAAGATTAAATGTGGCAACTTAACTACAACGGCATCTGTTTTCTCTGGCTTTCCTCCTGTTAAAACGATGAAGTGTTTCTGCTTTTACCAAAGGTGAATGCCTTGACTTAAGTTCTGTATCCCGTCCTCTCTCACTGTCTAGAAGATTTTGCTCCAAAAATGTATTTCTTATTTTCATTTGCATCATCAATATCCCCTCTGTGCTGGATCATTTTCATCAGCATACAAAAGGTAGGGTTAATGCTCATCTCTCTATAGTTATCACCCAATTTCTCTGCTCCCCTTCAGTCTCCATCACTCATCACTCTACTAAATCCATTATTCTTGTAACTAAATGTAAGAGACTATTTTTTGTCTTCATCTTAATTTCACAACAGCTTTTATTAACACAGTCAACAATTCTCTTGAAGCATGGATTCTGTTATTTGATTTCCTCCTGGTTTTCATCCTATCTCACTGACTCCTCCTTTTTAATCTCCTTTCCGGCCTTCTCCTATTCTGTTAGACCTAAGGGAGAGAGACTCTTAAAGCTTAGTGCAGCACATTCTGCTTTATCTATAATATCTCCATTCCCATGGATTTCAATGTTATCTATATTCAGATACCTCCGAAATTTATACCCCAGTCCAGCCCTGTCTTCCGGGCTATAATCTATAGTTGTCTGTTTCTTACCTTTACCCAGAATTTTCATGGACACCTGAAACTTAATACAAATTGAATTTGTGTTTCCCCTAAATTTTCTTTTTATGTAATCTCCCCATCCAAGTAAATGGCACCACTTACTCAAACCAGAAACCCATGAGTCATCTCTGATAGTCAGTTTTCATTACTCTTCATATCTGATATGTCAGTAAGTCCTGACATTTCTACCTCCCAAATATATCTTGAACCTCTCTTTTTTCTATCTCTTCTGCAACAACATTATTCAGGTTTACTATTACCCCTTATCTGGTCCACTGAAGTAGTCTTTTAATTGTCTTACTCTGTCCATGAAGTTCTCCCTGTAATTCATTTATCAGACAGCAGGAAACATGATTTTCTGTTGTAAATTTCATCACTACTACTTAATACTCTCCAGGGGATTCTTACAGTCTTTAAAAAAAATTTAAATTCTTTAGCATGATCTCCAAGAACCTGAATGATCTGGCCCTTCCTATTTTTTCTGTCTTCTCTCATTCTCTCTCTCTCTCTCTCTCCTCTGTCTCTCCACAATATCCTGGTCGTTTTTAGTTTATATTAATTTTTCTAACACTCAATGTTTCCATGCTCATGGCTTATACCCTCTGCCCAGAATGTTCTCCCTCACCCCCATTTCTAACTCTTGCATTATTATCTCCTTCCCATTTTTTTAGGCCTCAAATTTTTAGGCTTTTCTTGGCCACTCTGACCAAAATACCCCTCTCCCAAACACACACACACGCGTGCACGCACGCACACACACACACGCACACACAGAGCATATTTTCTATTTTGGGTCCTTGTTTGTTTACATTCATAGTAAACAATTCACAATTTTTTGTGGGTCTCTTTCCTTGTTTTTAGTCTTTCTTCTTTCTCTCCCAGTGAAATGCTAACTCCATGAAATGTAGAGGATATTCCTGATGTACTAAAAAAAAGTATTGATTTTTTAACTATTTTATTCTAAGCATCTATCTAAGAGTTGGCACACAGTAAGCATTTAGTAAATATTTGTTGAATGTAGGAATGAATGTATTAAGTACCTAATATGTACCAGTAATTGTGCAAAATGTGTTATATCGAATTAATACACTATTCTATAGATGAGGATACCAACTTTCGGAGAAGTGATGTGACTTTCTCCAGGACACACAGCCAGTAAGTGGCAAAGCTGGGATTTGAATTTAATCATGTCTTTTTCCATCTCCTCACCATCAGTAGTTCACCCTTGCTGTATTGTGCCTCCTATGCTAATGTTTAACGAACTTACTATCAAACAAGTTTAAGGAGTAGACATCCTTTGTTATGATGAAATAAAACACTATAATTTTACCACAAATAAAAATATAATTCAATTGGCATAGAATTTCTAAAACAAGAAACAGATTTAATCATTGCTCTTATGAAATTTACATACAGCTAATTAGGAATATTCATTGTTGATGATAACACCAGCACAGCAATAGGAACAGCCAGTTAAGATCCGAAAGGATCGAGCATTTTCCAAAATAAGTATTGCAAAAAATGTACATATTTATGTGTCATAGTTACAGTTTCAAGAGTCTATACATTCTAAATACGAAGGGATAATTGAAGTCATGGATTAACTTTCCAAATGGCTCCTGGAGGACTGGGGTCAAATTTATTAATTAAGTGCAAGAATCCTGAACTTCCAGAAAGAAGCCAATTGTGTTTGGTATGTATGACACTTCTAAGCAGTTTGATTTTTTTTCTAAAAAAAAAAGTATCAGATCAATGGTTATTCTTCAAATATTTATTTTTTTAGATTCAAATCATGGCTGGAACTGAAGAAGAAAATATGATTCAAATTTCAGAAATTATCCTTTTGGGTTTTGGGGATCTCCATGGCCTTCAGTTTCTTCTTTTTGGGATATTTCTGGCCATGTATGTGGTGACTTTAATGGGCGACATTGCGATCCTAACTGTGGTGTCAGCTAATCATTTCCTTCATACGCCCATGTTTTTCTTTCTTGGTCACTTCTTCCTAGAGATTGGCTGCACCAGTACCATTGAGCCCACAAGGCTGAGGACATTGCCATCAGCTCATATGCCTTTTTCCTTTCCAGCCTGTGCTTCCCAGTTTTACTTTTTGCTGCATTGGTGGCTACAGAATGCTTCTTCCTGGCTGTAATGTCTTATGATCGCTATATAGCCATCTGTAACCCAATGCAATACTTCAGCATCATGGACCACTGGAGTTGCTTACAGCTAGCTGGTGCCTCACGGGTGGCTGGATTTCTGGCATTCACTTTCCTCACGGTCCTCATTTTTCGCTTAACATTCTGTTCCACCAATGTGATCCATCACTTCTGTGTTTTGAAGCCCATCATGAAACTGGCTTGCACTGACACTAAAGTAGCTGAGATGACCACTTTTATGTGCACCTCTTTATTTGCTCTTGGCCCCTTCCTGCTGACCCAGGCTTCTTATGTTCACATCATCACTGCCGTTCTGAGGATTTCTTCTTCCACAGGAAAGCAGAGGGCTTTCTCCACCTGTTCCTCCCATCTGACTGTGGTTAGTCTCTATAGGACACTGGGCATTGTTTATGGCTTCCCATCAGGACCTCAGTATGAAGACTTATTGAAGTTACTTTCTCTTCTGTATGCAGTGCTTACCCCTGCCCTCAACCGTATCATTTACACCTTAAGGAAAAAGGATGGGAAGGTAGTTCTGAGAAAATTGGTGCAATCAGGAACATATAACTGGTTCAAAAAACGTTTGAAATTTTTAGTGGCTTTTGGCACCTTCTGAAAAACCTCAAAAAAGTGGAAATCTTTCTATAGTGTCAAGAATAGTTACTGTGAAATTGATGAGTTTTCATTTGTTCCATCAACTTTCTCCACATTAGTGAATAAGAAGTGTGTTAAATGTTCATTTGTCGAACATTTCATAGGTGCCAGACACTATGCTAAGTCCTTTGCATGGATTGTCATGTTAAATCCTCACAGCAACACTCTGAGGTACCTATTGTTATCCCCATTTTACAGATGTTATAACTGAGATGCAAAGATTAACTCACTTGCTAAAGACCATCCAGCTAGAAAGTAGTGAAACCAGAATTTGAATTTGATTCCAAGGTTTGCCTAACATCAAACCCATGATCTTTCCACTAAATGAGGGGAAACCACAATCTTGGAGTGCCCAAATGGCTTTCTTGGATCATGGAAGACATTACTGCAGATAACTTTTAATAGGGGAACAGGGGTTAATCAGGGGTTAATGTGAGGTGAGAAGAAGGGAAAAAAAGTAATGCAATAAAAGAATGCAATTTAAATCCTAGTCTCTCTCTCTCTTCTTCACCTGAAGTCTTGATGAAAATTTCTTGAGATAAAAAATGTCCTGAGATTAAAATTAGTTTTTTAAGATTATTTGTAAGAACAAAAGATTAAAAGCAACCTAACTAGTTCAATAAATTAAAGCACATTCACACAATGGAATATTATACATCCATAAACAAACAAAAAAGAACAAATCAGCTCTTCATGTGCTGACATGGAAAAATCTCCATAATCTATTGTAAGTGCAAAAAACAAGATTAGTGCAATGTGCACTGTGTGGCTCCAGTTGTGCAAAAACAGCAAAAGAAAAATATTTAAAACTTAATTACAGATTCATAGACTGTTCTAGAAAGATATATATGAATTTGGTGATATTGGGTGCCTTTTGGTAGAGAAACTAGAGGGGAGGTGTACCTTTTGAGGTGGGAATTATGTAAATAAACTACCTGTTGAAAAGTAATCAAAGTTTAACAAATTATTGCAAATTGTACAAAAAGCAAAAATGTTCAACAACCCATATTTATATACCAGTGTGGAAGCACTTCTAGACACTTGGGAAGCTTCTTTTCTTTCACAGGCAAGTTATCAGCTCTGAGGGCAAGGATCTTGTCACTTACTGCTTCTATTACTTCCCTCATAGTGCCCTAAATGCCAAAAAAAGTGTATAGCATAGATGTTTGACTTAACATTTCTGCTATCATTCAACACAGCATCGCTCAACATCCACTGAGCATAACAATTTCCAACAACTTGGTGTGTTTCCATTTCTAGAGTGAAAAACCCAAGGGGGAAAAGTGCGAGCTGTGTCTCTGATGCTTTTCCGTCCATAGCAATCATAAAGGCTAGCAAGGGGCTAGCATGAACTAAGAATGGCTTTCTGGGGTCTTCCTTACATTATCACCATAGTGAGCTTCCTATCAGGAAAACATGACTGCATTCCTCTGGTGTTTAATCAACCTCTGCCACAATGATCCACAATTAGGAACAGAATAAGGGTTTCATATTCTTTGTGACTCCGTGACTTTACACATGCTGTTTCTACTTTTACCTCTGCCTCATTTTCTCGTGTTAACTCCTTTTCACCCTTCAAATATCAAATGTCAAATATCAAAGTATCACACACTCAGTGAAGCACTCCCTGATCCTTCAACATCCCTCTAAAGTTAGGGCCTATTTTTTCCTATGCTATTAAAGCACTTTGTACATATTTATATTTTATGCCAATTACATTGTACAGTAAATTTTTGAATTTATGTCTGCCTCTTCACCTAATAATGAATTCATGCTGACGTTTATCCTACATGTAGAGTAGCTGTTCACCTGCCTGAAGCAGAGGCTGAACTACGTAATGTCTTAAGGATAGTTCCAGTTCTAGAAGTTTGATATTTGTCTTGGAGCAAATTTTAAAGCAGAATTTTTGGTGATGGGTGGAGAGTCTTGAGAATTTCCTCTTAGTGTCAGGAAGCAGCATTATCTTGAACCCTTGGAAAGGGGACCTAAATCATTCATCCATTCACTCACTTGAAATATTTGTTAAATATAAATGTAACATATAAGTATGTTAAATATCAATTCAAGCAAAAACACTTACTGGTTAGTACTCCTCTGGGCACAAAAAGAATAAGAATCATGTGAATTTAACTTCAAAACTCTCCTGTCTAACCACTGGAACACCAACATGGTCTCAGATACAGAGCCTGCACCCAATAAATGTTTGTTCAACTAAGCCAAACAAAGGTATTATCAAGTGGTCTGGGAAAACAACTGGCCTCTGTTGAGGAGATCATCAATTTCTAATACTCATATTTCAAACTCTGGAGTTATAGGTCTTGGAAATATGTGGATTGTATGAAGTATTGGGGGCAAAAAAAGAAGTGTCATGAAGAAGAAGAGGGAGGGCTATCTCCACCTAGAAAATTTAAGAGTCATTGCTTCCTTCACAACACCAGCTGCCATCTGCCAATGAGAAGACAACACATCCATGGAGAGCAACAACTAGAACTAATTGGGTTTCTCCTGTTTAATACCTGATACAGGGCCCCATTGAGATCAGGTAAGAAGATCTATTAAAGGCAAGCTGTTCTCTGCATATCACTTAATTCAAAGTACTTAATGAGGCTGATTACATGCCATGCTCTCCAAGGATACTGTAGATCAAAGTGGTGGTTTGTGTAAGTTTAAAGACGATTCTTAAACCAGAATGCAAATAAAAACTCATTTGAGAAAAACCTAAATTAGAGTATAAAAGCAATGCCTTGAGAAGGGGTAGATATTTTTGTACAAGCCACAGTTCAGTTTGGCCTAGATGAAGCCAAGCATCAGGATACAGGTGAAAAATTCAGGAAAATATTCACCTTCAGGGACACTGCATATGCCAAATTTCTAGGTACCTGACTATATATTTAACTATCTGGAAGAGTTACAATATTCAGTAGTACTTAAAAATGTGGGTTCACCACTCAGACAGATTGGTTTGTGAGTCTTCGCTCTGTGACCTTAGGCAAATAACTTAGCCTCCCTGAGTTTCAAATTTCTTATGTGTAAAATGGAAATACTAGTACTTGATTACTTCACAAAGATGTTAAATGAAGATTAAAAGAGATAATGCATGTAAAACTCTTAGCACTTAGGAGATACTTGATACACGTTAATTATTATTTTAGTGGTTATCATCATTATCATCATTGGATGTCATTGGGTCCTTTCCTGTTTTGATACAGTAAAGAAGTATGGACCAGGGAGGTATCTGAATAACTGCGAAGTGGGCTGAAAGCAGAGGCTAGAAAAACAGAGGCCGGGCTTCTGAAATTTCTTGGTTTTGCCAGGGTATCAGTTTACCTTCATCTTTGGCAAGTAAGACACAAGTTGGGCACTAAAGTCTTCATATGTTAGTTTACTGAGCAGCTCTGTGGAAACGTTGGACCCCTTGGTCTAATATCTAGCTTTTAATGGCAGCCCAAACAATGTGACCAGACTAGATGCATCGTGCTCTTTCTGCAAGAGCCACATTTCCTTCTCTCTTTATTTAATTCTTATGCTTTTCTTACTGAAATTCTTGTGACAACAAGTCATGTGAAGGTAAATGAAGGGGTGCTTAATAGTAGTAAAATGCAGGCTAAGGGGGAATGGAACTATTAAACTACTAAGAGTTTGACTCCTGTATACCACTCCAACTTCGTCATGTACAATTATTCTCTCTCTGTGTTTGGGCCACTTTGAGACCCTCTTTCAGTTTCTTGAATTTGTAAATTCTTTTGTGCCTTAGAATGTTTGCATATACTATTCCCTCTGCTTAGCATGTTCTTCCTCAAAACTTGATGTAGTTGGCTCCTTCTTATGCTTCTGCTCTCTCCTTAAATTTGACACCCGATAGAGATTTCCTGGCCACCTCCTCTAAATTCACTTCCCTGCCAACACCATCACCCCACCTAGTTAGGCTCTATTTCAATATTTCATTATTCTTCTTAGCACCTAGCAAAGTAGTGATTATGTAATTATTTGTATGTTTATGTTTTACATGTCTGTCTCACAGAACATCTGTGCCTGTCCCATGTAAGTACTCAATGCATACTTATGAATAAATGAATGAACAAATGCCTTTGGCATTCTTACCTCCTGGTTAGTCAATGGGTGGATATTCAATGGTTGTGGTCTGATAAATGGGTGACTAAGGAGAATTTAAAACATATCCACAAATTTTAAAATATTCCTCCCATCAATAGGTGGGATCAATATTCTTTCCTTTTGAATATCAAAGAGAGATACTCTACTGACTGCTTAAACCAATAGAGCATGACAAGAGTACCAACAAAGGGTCCCTAGACATAATGGTAGGGCTCAGAATGGTGGGAGTGACTTCCAAGACTGGGTCATACCAAATGAGGAAGCTTTTGCCTTGTCTGCTGTAAACTTGCTTTTGGAGCACCGAGGTACCATGTAAGAAGTCAAATTACCTGAAGTCACCATGTTGTGAAGACCAAGTCACGTGGAGAAATTGTGTAGAGGTGTTCCAGTTGACAGTCTCTAAGGAGACAGAAGTGACACCCATCTAAGGCACACAGGGTCTATATCATAATTTTCAAATTCTTTGATATTCTTCCCTTGAGAAGTGGAATCTATGTGCACTCCTTTTTAATATAGAAGGATTGTGGTGCTTTGACCAATAGAGCATGACCAGGACAGTAACAGAGGGCAACAGCAACAACCAGCATCAACTGCCCAATATGCAAGCACAGACGCCTCTAGATGATCCTACTTCCTGGCTGTCAAGTCCCCTCCAGTCACAAAATTTTCCAAACTGTGGTCCCCGACATTGTGAGATAGAGATAAGCCATTCTCGCTATGACCTGACCAAATTCCTAAGCCATAAAATCCATGACCATAATTCAATTGTTTTATTCCACTGATATTGGGGCTTGTTATGGAGGAATGGTAAGCGGGATAGTGGCCACGAAAACCATGTCATTTGAGGAGGCACAAGGTAAGTTCAGAAAATTCAGCTGTATGAGAATATGCCTCTTGACAAACACTGGCTTAAGAGAATATTATACAATTTAGTGTATTTCTATACTCACTAAAAACTTGCTTCTCTAAAGAGAAGTTTCCCTGAACCACCCAAGCAGAATGGAGTACTTCGCCATCCTGGCTGTTACCACTGTATTGAGGATACCCCTCCATTAGTGCCCTTGTCATGTTGTTGCACACGTTAACTCACGTGTTCTCTCTTCCCTTCTAAAATATCTTGCCTAAATCACTTATATCGGTAAGGCACTGAGGTTCTGTTAATACATTTTTGGTGATGAAATGAATGTTTCTAATGATCATTTTCATCTGACCTGGCTTCCGTTTCCTCTTAATGCCAGGTCTTGCCATGTTCCAGGTCAGCATCAACCATCTTCTAACAAATACGAGTATAGATGAGAGTCTGAGCCATCTGTGTTGTTCCATTTGATTTAAGGTCATTGGTGGCTTCACCATCCAGATTTCAGCACTAGCATTTCATACATTTCCTGCAGTTCTGCTTCCTACAGAAGAAAACAATGCAGGGACCATCAAAATAATGAGGAACCTAAAGCTAAAGGTAAAAGCAACAATTGCTACAATAGTAATAAATGCATCCAACAGTTAATGAAATTTTACTATGCTCCAGGCTGTGTGCTAATGTGTTATATACGTGATCTTATGAAATCTTCACAATGGCTGTATGAGATAGACACTATTATAATTACCATTTTACAGATGAGGAAATTGAGGTTTAGAAAGGGTAAATACCAAAACTGTACTGCTAGCAAGTTGTGGCGTCTAGATCTATCTGACTCTAAAGTTTAGGTATGTATTCCTATTGATATGCTGGCTCCCTTGGGATTTTAAAAATTATTTCTTTTTAATGACAAAGTAAAAGCAGCACCTATCTGGAATTTAAAGGCATTTCAGGAAACAGCCTCATTGGAATGGAGGGAGGGATGTTTTGAGGGTTAGGATGAAATGTCGTTTTCTTTTAAGTGAGAATGTATCCCTTTAAAGACATTCGTGAAGATGACTGTATTAGTCATTTCATAGGATCAGGAACAGGGGGAAGAGGGTTATATGCTGAATTCGGTCATTTTCTTACCCTGTGATCCACCTGCCCCTAGAAATTCAGAGCTCATTTTCTCCCCTATGTTGCCATCGCTACCCAGGGTTTTCCTCACTGTCCCCACCTGAAATCCCTCTGGGGAGGACAGGCAGCAGCCCCTGAGTAGGCAGAGGATACCACGAGAGAGGGCTGGCTCTTCATGGGCACTTAAGGTGAGAGGGCTCTGTGGGTAGCAGCCAGAGGTAACTGCTGAGCAAAAAGACCCCAGATTTTGTTCTCTAATTGTAACAAGTGCTTGAAGAAGGCGATGATTCACACCAACTCAGTATGTGCACTGCTGACGTGGATGCAGATGAGGGATACACAAGGGCTGACAAACTCAGGAAAGAAACTAAGAATTTGGTTTAACTATGTGGAAGTAATTCTAATTACAGGCATTTATGTGAACTGTTTACAATTTATGCCTAATTGCCACCCAGCACAATAACAATTATGCATATCATTAAACATGTGTCAGATTAATTTTGTTGTAAATTTTGATTATAACAGCAAACCCTATGTGTGTATGCTCTGTCTTTATAATTTGTTGCTTAGATTGCTCACAAGTTAGAAATAAATGAGACAGAACATTGGTTAGCAGGCCAAGAGTGGGGAAGGTGCAGAAGCGGCTGCCTGGGGTTGAATATTTTCTATGGGTGGCGCACAAAGTGGATAATCAACCAATGCATAAATCCCAGCAGCTTAACTTCCCCGGAGCCCTGCAGGCAGCTCCACAATCTTTTATTCCTTTATTGTTGATTCTTTGGTTGTATTCATGCCCACAGCACGTCCCAAACCTTTTGTGGTCTCCATGGCCTCTCAACTTACCTCCTCCGCTCTCGACTCTTACTCAATGGAAAAGAATAACCTCATCCTGGATTTTGCACAGCAGGTCTGGCTAATGCCTCCCTAGCTGGCCTTCAAATTTCTTTCATATTGTAGGCCCCTTCTCCTGTGGGCCCTGGCCTCTGACAAGCAGACATGTCCTTTCCTCTGTGCCCTGGTCTCTTCCCCTCCCACCATCCCAAAGACTGGTTTGATGTCCCAGCATTTCACCATGCGTTCAATTTCTTTCTCTGCTTTTTGCCATGCGCATGGTAGGCACTCAGTAAATATTTGTGGAGGTTTCCTTTAGACATACATGAGACACGATGGGACACACACACACACACACACACACACTTTCCTTGCTGTTTCTTCAGCTATCACCATTTTCTCTTCATCCTCTAAGTTAACACTATACTTACACATCTTATATATCCAGTTAGACAAGAAATTCACTGAGGGCAAGGGACTTCTGTGTTATTTTTTTTCTGATTTCCTAGCACAGCTTGAAGCACTCCATACATGCTGAAAGATTAGCACTCATGGATCCTCACAGACTGCTGCTTCTGTAGAGGGAAGGGAACATCTGGCACTTTCTTCCCCAGCTTGCTTTTGTAGAGGTTGAGTAGGATAATAGAAAGCATAGGACTTCGGTATCAGACAGACTTGAGTTCCACTCTAGGCTCTGCCACTCAGAGACTAAGAGAACTTGGGAAACTGACTTCATCTTTCTGAGGTCCAATTATTATCTGAAAAATGGGGATAATAATAGAACATATATTACAAGATTGTTGTGAAGATAAAATGACACGCTGATGAAAAGGGCCTGACACACACTGGTAATGATTTTTCGCAGGCAGAAACTTTCTGCTCCAGTGGCTCACTCGTACTGAAGATTTGTTCCTCCTACTATGGTAATAATGAGTCAGAATTTCAACAACCTCAAGCCTCACTTATTATCCATATTTATCTTTCATTCTTAGCTCTAGATCACTGGTTCTCATTCCTGTGAGACCTAATACTCCCTTTTAATAACAAATATTTTGTGACTCCCTCTTCACTATCCTTAAATGAAGTACATAGATAATATAACCTATCTACATACATAATTTCAAAAAAATCAGTACAGTGACCTAACTGAAATACAAATGAGGAACGAAAGGAAAATAATTTACAATAATATGATATGTATTTCAATATATAAATGCTAGGGCACGACTCCATCAGACAACATAATGAAATACATGATTGCACCAACTTATACTGAGTAAGATCATATTTAAGAAAAGTAGAAGGATTGGGAGGCATCACATAAAAGATGGGAAAACATACAAGGCAGAGAGATACAGGAAACAGTAGGATAAAAGCTACTGTTAAGACAAAATTCAGATAACTATAAACCGTTTTCTCACTTACATTATTAAAGTTCACTGGAATATTTGAAAGTTGTGTAGGAGAACAGCTCTTCATTATATGCGATTATCCCAGACATTCAGGACAGCTAGCATCACTGGTCTCCATCCACTTAGTGTCAATAGCATCTCCCAAGCATTGTGACAACCAAAATATACCCCAATGCTTCTGATGGCCTTCTTAGGACTCTTAGACACAGTGTAGAGATGCTGATGGTGATAGCAACCAACTACAGCCTTTTCTGTCTTGTTTGCTACTCTAGTCCTACTCCTGCCTCTTGAATATCTGTTTCTAGTTCAGCACTCTCACTGATCCTACCCATTCAGTTTTTAACCCAAGAAGGCATTTCTTCCTCAAGATAGGTCAATTGGCCTGTACGTAGCAGTAGTTCGGTAACAATTGAATGTTGTCTAATAGCCATAATGCCTACGGCTACTATTTAAGTTTCTACCACCTTTAAGGCCTCTCCCTACCAGTCACTCCACCACCAAGGCTTTGGCACCCAGCTAGTAAATACATCATGACTTATCTGTTTTCTTGATTCAATCTTGATCAGCTTTTAAGTGCCACATAAAAAAATTTTAATCTGTTTTGATACAAATTTTTCCAAAACATACTCTGCTTTTTAAAAAATCGTTCTTTCATACTCCATGGATATGATTCAATTAAAATGGTTAATTTATAAGTATGTTATTTCCAATTTTTAAACAAAGATCTTAATAACTTTCAAAAAAAAGTTGAAAATAACTTAAAATAAACAACTATAAGTATACAACCTCTATTCTACCATTAATGTTTTACTGCAGTTGTTTTATCAATTATTTATCATTCCAACCATCCTTCTCTCCATCCATGAATCCATTTTATTTTTTGGTGCATTTCAAAGTGAATTGCAAACATCAATATTCTTCTCACTAAATCTTTGATAATTTGTATAATTAATTAGAATTGAATCGTTGCTTATAGATTTTCTTTTGATGTAAAATTTACTTACAATAAAATGCAAAAGCATTAAATCCACATTTGCAGAGTTTAGACAAATGCATATATGTGTGTCCTAAATACCTTTCAAAATATAGGTTGTTACTATCATCCCAGAGTCCTCTTCTTCCCCGACCCAGTCAATTCTTGCCCCATACCCCCAGAGGCAAACATGTTCTGATTTTTTTCCCACAGTACATCAGTCTTATCTGTTCTGAAACCTCATATGATAATAAGACAGTAAGTATGTTTATAAATAAGGTTTCTTTCACAGAAAATAATGTTTTTGACATTCATCCATAATATTCTAAGTAGTCTTAGTTTGTTCCTTAGTATTGTGCGTAGTATTCAATTATTTTATGAATATACCAAAATTTGTTTATCTATTCTCATATTGATAGACATTTAGACTGCTTTCCAGTTTTTGCCATTATGACGAAATCCTCTGTGAATGTTTCTGTGCAACTTTTTATTTTGACATTTTTTTATTTACTAAATATAAAGGCATGTAATTGCTTCGTCATAATTTGGTATTATAAGAAATGCCAGAACATTTTTCAAAGTTGTTGTGCCGTTTTATACTCCCACAGTGCAGGAAAATTTTGATCGCTCCACATCCTTGCCCACACTTAGTGTTGACAGTTTTCTTTATTTTCAGTGTTCAGGTGGGTGTGTATTGATATCTTGTTGTGGTTTTAATTTGCTTTTCTCTGATAATAAATGATATTGAGTACTTTGTGTGTGTGTACTGGCCATTCATGTATTTGCCTTTGTGAAAATGTATGTTCACATTTTTCCCCCTTAATAATATTTGAGGTAAGTTTAGACTTACAGAAGAATTGTAAGAATACTACAGAGAGTTTCAGTCTAATTTCGCCCAGTTTCCCCTAATATTAACATGTTACATAACCATGATGCTTACTTTTACTAAAAATTAACCTTGGCACATGACTCTTAACTACAGACTTTATTAGGATTCTACCAGTTTTTCCACGAATTGACTTTTTTTGTCCCAGTATCAAATCCAGGATGCCACATTGTTTTTATCATTGCTCCTTAGTCTCCTCCAATCTGTGACTGTCGTCAGTCTTTCCTTTTCTTTCACAAATTTGACTCTTTTGAAGAGGATTGGTCAATAATTTTATGGAATGTCCCTCAATTTAACTTTTATGTTTTCTCAAGATTAGACCAGGGTTGTATGTTAAGAAGAAGAATATCACAGAGGTGGAAGTGCCCTTCTCAGCATATAGTACCAGGAAATAAGATTTTTCACTCGTGATGTTAACCTTGGCCACTTGGTCAAGGTAGTGTTTTACAGGTGTTTTTACTTGAAACTACTCTTCACAGTAATATATATATATATATATATATACACACACACACACACACACATACATATATATACACACACATATATATGTTCAGTACATAAATAATACATACTCAGTAACAGTTCATACTCTTTCCATTAGAAGCAAGTCACTAAGTCTAACCTACGCTTATACAGAGAAGAATTTAACTCCACCTCCTAGAAGAAGTACAAAAGAGTTTACTAACATACCTTTTAAAACCACAGAAATACATACTATTTGGGAGGGAAATGGAAATATCTTATTTCTCCTTAAAATTTCACCCACTAATTTTAGCATTTATTAATAGAGCTTGCCTACAGATTATTATGTTGCTATTCTAATGATGATTTTCTATTTCTCTCATTTCTCCTACCATTATTAACTGGAATTCTTCTATAAGTGAGAATCATCTTTTCTTCCCCCATTTATTTATTCAATTTTTTATGTATATCAGTATGGACTCATTTATCCTTTGGTTTAAAATACAATACTATCATTATTTAGTTTGTTGTTCCAATTTGTTCAGGTTTGACCACTGAGGACTCTTTCAGCTTGGGTACTGTAACCTTTTGACATCGTCTTATCCCTTTGGTTGTGGTTGTCATTTTTGAGCACTTTCAGCCACTGTAAGTTAATCCATGTCTCTTTTGTATATTCCCTGCCTCAGTCCTAAAATCATCCATTTCTCCGAGAAACCCTAACTGCTTTTATTAGAGGATAGTATTTAGAAACCAAGATCCGGACCTAAGTTTGCTTGCTACTGCTGAGATGTTACTACTTCCATGTGCCAAGAGCTAGGAAATCTATGTATATATACACATATCTATACTTTATTTTGTATCTACTTGTGTATATATTAAAACAAACATGACTTTACACTACTATCTCTGACTTTAATCCAATAATACAGGGTTTATTCTATTATTCCTCCAGTAGTAGGCAGAATAATGGTCCTCAAAAGATGTTCACATCCTAATCCCTGAAACCTGTGAATGTGTTACCTTACCTTGCAAAAAGAAATTAAGATTGCGGGTGGAATTGTTTCTAATCAGCTGACCATAAAATATGGAGATTATTCTGGGTTGTCTGGATGGACCCAATGTATCACAAGGGCGTCCTTAATGGCAGATGACGAGGGCCAAAGAGGGAGTCAGCTACTATGCAAGAAAGACACAGAGAGATAAAACTTTGCTGACTTTGAAGAGAAAGAAAGGGTGCCATAAGCCAATGGATATGAGTGACCTCTAAAATCGGGGAAAGGCATGGAAACAGATTATCCCTTAAAGCCGCCAGAATGGAATGCAATGTGCTGACACTTTAATTTTAGCCCATTTAGGACCATGTTGGAATTCTAGCCCTATAGAACTATAAACAAAATGCATTATTTGAAGCCACTAAGTTAATGTAATTTGTTGTACCAGCAATAAAAGGCTAATACACTTTCATTGCTTATTTGTTACTTCTTTCTCTGATAGAGGAACTTGGCTCTTACCATTTATAACACACTTGCTTAGTTTTTTCAACCCTAGTATACATATAGTGTAGTTTCAGAATTGTTAAATCATACCAATAAAAAATATGTTTATAAACTAGATTACAGTGTTTAGGTAGTTACTTTTGTTTTTATCTTTAAAATAGTATCAAGACAAACCAGTTTCCCAAAGTTATTGTCAGCTTCTTCCCTCTCCACCTTCTCCAATTAAGATATATCATATTTATAATAGAGTTATATACATTTGCCATAGTCTTTATTCCATTCTGGGTTCTCCAGTCATCTTGAATGACATTTTTTTTTTTTTTTTAATGGAGTCTTGCTGTTGTTGGCCTGGGCTGGAGGGCAATGGCGCAATCTCGGCTCGCTGCAAACTCCACCTCCTGGATTCAAGCAATTCTCCTGCCTCGGCCTCCCCAGTAGCTGGGATTACAGGCACCCACCACCACTCCTGGCTAATTTTTGTATCTTTAGTAGAGACAGGGTTTCACCATGTTGGCCAGGCTGGTCTCAAACTCCTGACCTCAGGTGATCCACCCGCCTCAGTCTCCCAGAGTGCTGGGATTACAGGTGTGAGACACCATGCCTGGCCCATCTTGGATGGCTTTTTAAAATCTGCATACAACAGGTCATTCTCCATGGTGCACAGTACCATGGGCTTTGACAAATGCATAGTCATGTATTCACAACCACAGTACCACACAGAGCATTTCCATCACACGGAAAGTTCCTGTGTGGTTCCTTAGTAATCAATTCCTGTCCCACCCCCAACTCCTGTGAATCACAGATCTGTTTTCTGTCTCTATAGTTTTGCCTTTTACAGAATATCATATAAATAGACTCGTACAATATGTAGTCTTTGTAGTATTGCTGCTTTCACTTGGCAATATGCGTTTAAGATTCATTCATATTGCTGCATGAATCAATTATTTGTTCCTTTTGATTGCTGAGTAATATTCAGTTCATTTATCCATTCACCGTTGAAAGACATTTAGTCTGTTTCTAGATTGGGGAAATAATGAATAAGGCCACTTTAACCTGTAATGTACAGTTTTGTGTGTGTGCACATATTTCCAATTCTCCTGGGAAATACCAACAAGTGGGATTGCTGGATTGTATGGTAACTCTATGTTTAGCTTTCTAAGAAACTGCCAAGTTGTTTTCCAAACTGGCTGTACAACTTTTGTACGTTTTAATTTTTTTCCCCTTTCTTTGTTGAACTGTAGAAGTTCTTTTTGTATCCTGAATAGTAGGGGTCTTTTGTCAGCTATAAATTTTACAAATATTTTCTCCCAGTATGTGACCTTTCCATTCTGAATGATATTTTTGATCAGCAGCTTTTAACTTTGATGGACTCTGTCTTATCAATTTTATATTGTTATTGCTTTCTGTGATTTGTATAAGAAACTCCTGCCTACATACATAATAAGAAATATTCTTCTGTGTTTTCTCTTAAAGCTTTATGATTTTGCATTTACATTTAGGCCTATGATTCATCTAGAATTAATTTTGGTGTATGTTATGACAAAAGGTTTGAGATTGGTTGTTTTTACACATGGAATTTTTATCCATGCTGTTACAAAAGGTTTGGGATTCATTGTTTTCCATATAAATATGTAGTCATGCCAGAACCATCTGTTAAAAAAGCAAATCAAGGCAAAACAAAATAAAAACATTTCCTTTCCCCACTGGATTGCTTTCACACCTTTGTCACAAATCGCATGACTATACAGGTTTTGGTCTACTTTTTCTGGAGTGTTCTATTCTAATAATATAGTTGTCATTCCTTAGATGAGTATCACACTGTCTTGATTAATTACCTTAATATTAATTGTCTACATCAAGTGATGTATGTCTTTCAACTATGTTCTTTCTCAACATTGCTTTGGTTTTTCTAAGTCTTTTGAATTTTCATATTAATGTTATAATCAACTTTTAAAGTTTTTATTAATAAAGCTGCTGATATTTTGATTGTGATTGTGTTGAACATATAGATAAGTTTGGGGGAAAGGATTTCTCAACAGAATTCCCTAAATGATGAATATGATGTATCTACCCCATTTATTTCGCACTTTTTTGATTTTTCTTAAGAATATTTGTCCTTTTTGGTGTAGAGGACTTGCATATCTTTATTAAATTACTTTGAGGCTATTGTAAATAGAATTGCTTTTTAATTTCATTTTCCAAAGATTTTGGGGGTACAAGATAAAAATATAGTTTTTTTTTAATGTGGTAATATTGTATCCTTGCAGGGGGGATACGCAAATAGGTCAATGGAACAAAATGGAGAACCCAGAAATAGACCTATGTAAATATGCCAACTGATTTTTGACAAAGGTATGAAGGTAGTTCAAAAGAAGGAAGAATACCCTTTCCAATAAGTGGTATTGATACAACTGGACATCCATAGCTAAAAAAAAAAAAAAAAAAAAAAAAAAAAAAAAACAGCCTGCATCTAAACCTCACATCTCGTACAAAAATTAACTAAAAATAGATCATTGATACAAACATTAAATATAAAGATACAAAACTTCTAGAAAAAAATATAGAGGAAAATCTTCAGGATGTAGAGTTAGAAAAATTGTTCTCAAAATTGACACCAAAAACATGATCCATAGAAGAAAAATGGATAAATCAGACATCATCAACATTTTGAAATTCCCTCTGCAAAAATCATTGCTAAGGGGATGAAAAAAACAAGGTACAGTCTGAGAGAAACCATTTGCAAACCACATATACATCTAAGGAAGAACTAGCACCTAGAAGTAAAAACAAAAACCTGAAATATGATAGTAAAAAAATCCATCTAATTATAAAATGTGCAAAAGATACATTTCACCAAAGAGAATATGGAGATGGCAAATAAACACTTTTAAAGATATTAACCTATGTTAATCCTATGTTAATCATTAGGGAGACACAAATGCAAACCATTTCACACCTATCAGAATAGCCCGAATAAAAAATAGTGACAACTCAAAGTGGTGATGAGAATGCAGAGCAACCCCATGACTCTTACATTGGTAAGGGGGATGTCAAAGGGCCTAGCAACTATGGCAAACAAGCAATTTCTTCTAAAACGAAACATGTAACTATCATACAACCTCCAATTGCATTTTGGGGCATTTATCCCAGATAAACAAAAAGTTATCCTCACACAAAAACTTAAACATGAATGTACAGGTTGAGTATTTATTATCCAAAATACTTGGGGCCAGAAGTTTTTCAGATTTCATATTTTTCAGATTTTGAAATATTTGTATATACATAATGAGATATCTTTATGAAAATTTATTTCTGTTTCATATGCACCTTATACACATATGCTAAACATAATTTTATGTAATATTTTAAATAATTTTGTACATGAAACAAAGTCTGTGTACATTGAACAGTCAGAAAACAAAGTTGTCAGATGCAGAGTTTTCCACTTGTGACATCATGTCGGTGTTCAAAAAGTTTCAGATTTTGGAGAAATTCAGATTTCCGATTTTCACATTAGTGATGCCCAACATGTGGAAGTTTTATTTATAACATCTCAAAAATGGAAACAACCTGAATGTTCTTTAATGAATGAATGGATAAACAGTTCATGGTACCTTTATACCATGGAATACTACTCAGCAATAAAAACAACACATTATTGATACATGTAATGACTTGGATGAATATCCAGGGAATTATGCTGAATGAAATAAGCCAATTATGAAAAGCCTCATATTGTATGATTCCATTTATATAACACTCTTGAAATGACAGAATTATAGTAATGGAGAACAATGAGTGGTTGCCAGGGATGAAGAATGGGAAATTTAGGATGAAATTGAGCATAACTATAAAAGGCAAAATGATTGATTCTTGTGGAGATGGAACTGTTTTGCGTCAATGTCAATCTTCTGATTTTGATATTGTTCTATAGATTTGAAAGATGTTACCATTTGGAAAAGTTGGTAAGGTATACATTGAATTTTCCCATCTTATTTCCTAAACTTTCTTTTTTTTTTTTCAGTATGAAACCACGTAGGTAAAATTTATTATAAATTTGTCACAAATCATTATCAAGGTTAAAAGAAGAGGCAGGTGTTTTGCTAAGGCACTCTGCTGTAAAGTTACATTCACATCTGCTATTATCTCAAGATAAAGAGTTTAATTTAAAAATCAATTTTGTGTGTGTGTGTGTGTGTAGTGACCTTGTAATATCGTGAAATTCGTCTACTAGTTCTATTGATACTTTGTACATGGGCTTAGGATTTTCTATGTAAATAATCATATCATCTGCAAATAAAGACAATTTTGTATCTTCCTTCTCAATGTTTATGACCTGTATATTTTATCTTGCTTTATTGAAATAGAACCTCCAAGGCAGTGTTGAAATGTAGTCCTGAGCGCAAGTATCTTTGCCTTGTTCCCAATATTAATGGCAAAATATTCTATATTTCACCAATGAGTAGGATGTTAGCTGTAGGTTCATTATAGATACCCAATTTATAAAATTGAGGAAGTTTCCTTCTATTTCTATTTATAATGAATTGGTGTTAACTATTGTCAAGTGTCTGTCTTCATCCATTGAGATTATATAGTTTTCTTCTTTGTTCTCAGTGTAGTGAATAAATGGTTGATTTTCAAATGTTAAATGAACCTTACATTTTCAGGATAAACCGCACTTGTCATGATATATTATCCTGTATATTTTGCTGGATTTGATTTGATAAGATTTTGTTAAAGAGTTTTGTGTGTATATTTAGAACAGATATTTATCTGTTATTTTCATTTATTTGTAATGTCTTTGCAGCTTGGTATTCAAGTTATGTTTCCTTCATAAAATGTTTTGATGTATGTGTTCTTCCTCTATTATGTGAAAATGTATAAATATCATTCTTTAATGTTTTGATAGGATTCACAGTAAAAATCCTCTGGGCCTGGATTTTCTCCATAGACAAGTTTTTGATAGTTCAATTTTTAAAACAGTTTTAGGGATATTTAGTTTTTCTTATATCATTTCATTTTCAGTTAGTTTTTGGTAAGTTCTATTTTGAGGGAATCTGCTGAATTTTTTAGTATAAATTTATTCATAATATCCTCTTGTTTTTCTTTTTACAATTTTATTGAGATTTAATTTACACACTATAAAATTCACCCATTGTAAGTGTAACAATTCAATTATTTTATTAGATTTACAAAGTTATCCTGCCATCACTACTGTTCAGTTTTAAAGTATTTTCATCTCTCTAAGATGTATTCTTGTGTTTGTTTAATGTTAATCTTAGCACTTACCCAAAGCTCTAGATAGCTACTGATCAGCTGCCTTCTGTTTGTAAAAATTTTACCTTTTTATTAAATACTTTAGTTGAATGGAATAATACATCTGCAGCTTTTGTGTCTTGGTTCTATCATTTCGCATAATGTTATTGAGGTTTATCCCTATTATAGTACATATCAGTGGTTTGTTTTTAAGTTGCCAAAAAGCTTTTTCGTGTATGGATAAAATACATTGCTTTTGTCCATTCACCAGTTGATAGGCACTTGCCATATTGCCAATTTGGAGCTATTATGAACAATGTTGTTATGAACATTGCTGTATATATCTTTGTCTGAACATATGTTTTTATTTCTCTTTGGTAGATTCTTATGAGTGGAATTGTTCAGTCACATGGTAACTCTACAGTAAACTTTACAGAAACTTCCATACTGTCTTCCTGATCTATGCCAACAAGTGGTATAGTCTGGGGTTTTTTTTGATGGTAGACATTCCAGAGGGTGTATATTGGTATTTTATCATGGTTTTAATTTGCATTTCCATAATGATTAATGATATTTAGTATCTTTTTATGTGCTTGCTAGCCATTTGGTTATTTTCTTCAGTGAATTTTCTATTTAAATCTTTAAGTGGTCAGTTGTGTTGTTTGTATTCTTATTATTGAGATATTACAGTTTTCATAAGTTCTGGATAAAATGATTTAGTGAATGTATGATTTGCAAATATTTTCCTCCAGTTCTGGTTTGTTTTTTCATTTTCTTAATAGTGTTTTTTGGTGTTGAAATGCCAATTTTGACAAAATGCAAATTCACAATTATTTTTTCCATGTCTTTGGTGTTGTATCAAAGAAATCATTGCCTTACCCCAAAATAGAAAGATTTTCTCTTATGCTTCATTCTAAAAATGTTGTAGTTTTAGCTCTTAAATTTAGGTCTGGTATGCCTTTGAGTTAATTTATTTTTTGTATGATGTGAGGTAAGTATGTAAGGTTTTGTGTTTTTTTTGTTTTTTTCATTTTGTTTGTATTGGGGTATTTAATTGTCACAAGATCCGTTATTGAAAAGGCTACCCTTTTCCTTGACAAATTGTCTTGGGATCTTTGTTGAAGAGGTAAATGTGAGAATTTGTATCTGAAAATTTAATTTGCTTCCATTGGTCTAAATGCCTGTCCTTGTGCCAACAACACACTCTCTTGATTACTATGGCTTAGTAGTAAGTTTCGATATTGGGTTATGTAAGACCCTGACTTTGTTCTTTTTTTGAAATAGCTTTGAATTTTCTAGGTCCTTTCATTTCCATATAAATTTTACCATCAATTAGACAATATCTACAAAACGGTCTCTTGGGATCTTGATAAGAGTTGCATTAAATATCAGTTGAGGTAGAATTGCTATCTTGATAATA
This sequence comes from Piliocolobus tephrosceles, assembly GCF_002776525.5. Classification (NCBI taxonomy): domain Eukaryota; kingdom Metazoa; phylum Chordata; class Mammalia; order Primates; family Cercopithecidae; genus Piliocolobus; species Piliocolobus tephrosceles. The sequence goes on from NC_045445.1 coordinate 23,176,985, forward strand.
TTGACTCTTCCAATCCTTTTTTTTTTTTTTTGTATATAGTGTAAAGAAAGGATCCAACTTCGTTCTATTGCATATGTATATCCAGTTGTCCCAGCACCATTTGTTGATGAAACTACTCTTTCCCTCATTCAATAGTCTTGGCACACCTGCTGAAAATCAATTGGCCATAGTGTATGCATATAGTTTTGGAGCCTCAATTCTATTCCATTAATCTATGTATCTGTCCTTAGAATTACGTTGTTTTGATTACTATAGCTTTGAGGAAGGTTTTAAAACCAAAAAGTGTTAGCTAATTTTTTTTCTTCTATTTTAAAATTGTTTAGGCTGTTCAGTATTCCTTGAGATTTTTTAAATCAATTTTAGGATGCATTTTTTATTTTCAGTAAGAAAAAAAAGGTCACTGTGATTGTGATAGGGATTATGTTGTGTCTGTTGATCACTTTGAATAGTATTTTCATTGTTTTAATCCATTTTTTGTTACTATGACAGAATACCTGGGATGAGGCAATTATTTTTTAAAAAGAATTTTATTTTGGCTCATGGTTCTAAAGGGTAGGAAGTGTGACGTCAAGTGACTATATCTGGTTGGCTTTTGGTGAGGACATCCTACTGTGTCATAACATGACAGAGCACTGAAAGGGGAAATGGGTGCCTGCAAAAGAAACAAAACACAAGAGACAGCCTCACTTTATAACAACCTGCTCTTGCTGTAACTAATCCAATCCTGTGAGAGCAGGAATTCACTGATTCCTGTGAGAATTAAACCAGACCCACGAGAGTAACGTTACTCCCTCTTTACAAACTAATCACCCCTTAAAGGCTCAACCTTCCAACATCATCACACTGGGGACCAAATTTCCAACACATGAATTCTAGGGGACACACACAAACCATAGCAGTCATCTTTAAATATTGTTTTCCAATCCATGAACACAGGATGTCTTTCCATGTATTTAAAAGTTTTCTTTAATTTTTAAACCGTTTTGTAGTTCTCACTATATAAATCTTGTACTTCCTTAGCACAAGACTTTATAAATTACCCAGTTTGTTACATCCTTTATAAATTACCCAGTTAAATTTACTTCAAAGTACTTTATTCTTTTTGTTGTATTGTAAATAGAAAGTTTCCTTAATTTATTTTTCATAGTGTTCGATGAAAGCATATAGAAATACAGCAAATTTTATGTGTTGAGCTTGCATGTGTTAATCTTAATTTGTTTATTAGCTCTAATAGCTTTTAGCAGATTTTTAATATTTCCTTTTTATATTTTCTGTATATGAGATTACATTTTCTGTAACTAGAGATAGTTTTACATTTTCCTTTCAAATTCGGGTGCTTTTTTATGAAGAAATATTTTGAAAGTCACCAGAGAAAAATGACAGTTTACATACAGTTGAGCAACAATTCAAATGTTCATGGACTTCTAATCAGAAGCTATGGAGAGCAGAAGACAGTTGAATGAATGACATCTTAAAGAACTAAAACACAGAAGCAAACACTCATCCAAGAATTCTACATTGAGCAAAAACAGTTCTCAAGAATGAAAGCAAAATAGAAAATATTTCCATACATCAGTACCATAATAACATTAGTCACCAGCAGACCTACACTATAATAACTAGTGAGGGAATTTCTTTGGGCAGAATAGATATACCAGTTAGAAACTCAGATATTTTGGAATAAATCAAGATGACTGAAAAGGGTAGAGATCTTAGCAAATATTAAAAACTTTTTTCTCTTAATTAAAAAAATAAAGGGGACTTCTACTTTCACCCCTAACATGTAAGGAGCTTGAAAGTTGCCATTCTCATCCTTACAATAAAAAAATGCTGGACAGTAAGTAGAAAACTGATTGCTTTTCTTAGCCTCAGAGAATTGAGATGGCAGAACAACCCAACATCTCAAAAGCCGGAGAGACAGGCACATTCATATCTGCCTATCTAATGAAGACCTGCTGGAAGCCATAAGCAGTATGACTACTTAATTAACTCTCTAGTAATTATGAAAAATTACTGGAGATTAAATGTGAGCTAGTGTGAGAGTGAGAAGTTTATGAGGGGGAAAATTATAGGGGGCTCTCCACACTTTTGTGGGCTTTTCCTCCAGGAACTGTACAATATTCTCATAATAAGAATTAGGAAAATCCTTTCAGTGGCTCTGACAGGAGGAAAGGAGAAAAAGAACAGAATATACAATAACTATAAGATAATATCAAAGGAGGTAACAAATATGTGGTTAGAATCCCAGAAAGAGAAGAAAGAGAGAAGATAGCATAAGACATTTTTGAAGCATTAAATGGCCAATAACATCACAAATTAGTGACAGATACCAAACTACAAATCCAGTAAGTTCAGAGAACACCAAGAAAGATAAATACTGAACACACGCACGCACACACACACACACACCCCTGGGCATTTTGATTCAGACTGCAAAAATCAAATGCAAAGAGAAAATCTTGAGTGAAGATAAAATGAGGAGAGGCAAATCACTCTATCTATAGAGAAAGAAAATGTAAGGCTTATAGTAGACTTGTCAGAATCCATACAAGTGAGAAGAGAGTGAAGTGAAATCTTTGGACTGTTTAAGGACATTTCTACCAATATATAATTCTCTATCCAGTGAAATTGTACTTCAAAGGTGAAACAAGGTAGTCAGTGAAATCTTTTGAATGTGATTTCAGGATCCCAAACTGGCTTTCATATGACCAATAACAGGGCCCCATATTACTGCAGATGCCAAAAGTCAAGGCACAATAAGTATGAGTAAAGTAATTTTCACTTTTTACTGTTTGTAGACAATGTCCATCTTTCCATTAAATAGCCAGATTTCCATTAAACTCTGATAACATGTCATGCCCTGTGCTAGGCTGGTGCTCTGTATTCATCTGCTCAGGCTGCCATAACAAAATACCAGAGACTAGATGGCTTAAACAACAGGAATTTGTTTTCTCACAATTCTGGAGACTAGAAGTCTAAGATCAAGGTGCTGGCATGGTCAGTTTCTGGCAAGGGCTCTCTTCCTGGCTTGCAGACAGCTGCCTTTTCACGATGTCTTTACCGTTGCAGGGTGAGAGAGAGTGTCTCTTCTTATAAGAATGCAAATCTTATTGGATCAGGACCCCACCCTTATGACCTCATTTAATCTTAATTACCTCCCATAATGGCCCTATCTCAAAATACAGTCACATTGGGGGCTTCAGCCTATGAATTTTAGTGGGACAAAAATTTTCACTCCATAGCAAACTCCAAGATAAATATGATGCAAGAATCACTGTTACATAAAATCTTCATGTACCCAACAGAAAAAAGCAAATGAACCTCAGTGAGGAGAGATGTAATCTATTAATTTTCACTTTAAAATTTGACAAAATAAAAGGGAAGAGAGGGAACTTAAACTGCACTTTGAGATTTTTACTTGGTTCCCACAGATCATAGCTTGGCAGCGCTGTATGTAAAAGTCAGTTTTAAGTTAACACTCATTCAATAGGTATCCACAATCATAGATAAAACAATTGATAAAAAAGCTGCTCTCTGTTTAGATTATATTTACAGGAGAAACGTTTCCAAAATGAGGGAGGCAATAACCCTGCCGCTCTCTGTCCTTGCAAAATGATCCCTGGAATACAGTACTTTGCTCATTTCTGGGGCCAGAATATATGAAAGTTATAAATAAACTGCCACATACCGGGATGTGTGACCAGGGTGTAAGGAATGCAAAACTATACCATATAAGGAATGGTTGAAGAAACTGGTAAGAGTTGATCTAAAGAATGGAAAACTAAAAGGACTATAAGCTCTGCATTGAAACATGTGAATAATACATAAATAAAACATTTTCATTTTGGAGACATAATTAGGTTAATTATAAACAAGAACACTCAGTCAGAGCTATCTGAAGATGGAATGGGCTGAGTTTGAACATAATGAGTTCTCTTTCATTAATGGTATATAAGTACCAGGTAGATGACCACAGGCAAGGATATTATAGAAGGAATTCTAGTAACAACTGGGGGTTGGACTAGAAAACCTTGCAGAATTCTTTCAATTTGAAGATTCTCAAAGGGTATGATTCTTAAGATCACCAGAGGATTGTCTCTTTTACAAAATAATCTATCAACAGTTCTTATTTAAATATTAAGTAATTCTGTTGGATTTAATATGAAATTCAGTGTTCTAATTGGGTAAACTGAGGCACTTCTTAAACCTTCCCTGCTATGTTTCTTTGGTTTTTGTACAGAAACTATTCTTTATCACTAACCATCTTCAATAGTGGGTATGACACAAGCCCATCACATTTTATCGCCCCGTGACAGAACTCAATTGATTAGTAAGTGTTTTTGACAATTCATTCTATGCTTATCACTGGATAGGGCCTGTGAGGTGATAGAAGTCTCAGACAGAAACCCTGTCCCCAAGGATTTCCATTCTCCTTCAGGAGTCTATACAAACACAAAGGCTCAAGGGAACAGACCGGGCTCTAGGATTTCCCATAGAGGAGGTTGATGTGAACAAGAGTGGTCAAGGGTACAAAACATGAGCTGATATGTCCAAGAGTGAATTTGTATTTGTCATCTGCTTCTCTTTCTTGTGTCCCCATCTTAGTGAATGGCACCACTATGCATCAAGTTTCCAAACAGAAGCGTGAGAGTCATCCTTGATACCATCTTATTTCTTCTACTGAAACTATCAAATCTATGGATAGATAATGCCAATTTTACTCCCATATCTTAAATATATATTTTCTATTACAACTGCCACCACTGTAGTCAATGTTGCTTAGAAAAATGCCCAATCTACTAACTTGTCTCCCTGCCTCTCCTTATTCTATCCATTCTCCACACTGTAGATTGAATAATCTTTCTCAACTCCAACATGAGGATACCACTGTTCCATTTCACACTCCTTGATATGATGTTAAAAACCATTTGTAACCTGGCTCAAGTCTCTCTATCCACCATCATTCTCTTGCTTGTTCTATCTTCCATGTTCCTGATGTACTTAAATTATCTTAAATGTTGAAATTTCTTCCCATACTCTCAGTTACCTCCAGAACTTTCTGCCTTGTAGCTCTTTCTACATGGAGTACTCTCCCTATTGTGCCCAGAGCATCCCAAAGTATCTTTCAAGTCTCTTCTTAGATGTTATTTCTTTTGAGAATCAAGTCCTGATTATCTTTCCAAATCTGCATGGCTTCTTTTCCTCCATAGTATTAATATACTGTATTTTCTGCTATCATATGGCCCTTTCCAAACTGCAGTGTAATGACCTGCTTAATTGCCTGTGAGTTGTGTGAAGGCAGAGACTTTAGCAGATTTGTTTAGACAGACTTTTTAATGTATATTCAGTTACTAGCACTTAGCACATAGTAGGTATTCAATAAATTGTTGAATGAATAAGGGTTAAGACATGCCAGAACATGGAGGGAAACCAGCATCAACCAAGGCAAATGGATTGAAATAAACATAGTATGTGTATTCTAGGAAAGTAGGCAGAAAGGGCATGCTGTATGAAATGAGCAGAACTGCCTGACAATAGTCAAGAAGATATATGTAAGAATGTTGGCAGTCAAGGTGGGAGAGGCAGAGTGGGGTAGATTATGGAGATCCTTGAATGTTAGAGTAAGAAATCTCAACTTGATTGATAAGGCAATGAAGAATTCTGTGAACAAGCATCCTTAAATCTCTAATCTCTGCTTTGGGCCCCTAGATATCTTCTTTCTACACACACCCTGGAGAGGGGAAAGAAGTAAGGGCAACACCACTAGGAGTATATTGACCTAGGACATTTGTTTTCGCTTGTTTATTTGTTTCTATTAACATTATTGATGTATAATTTAGAATTCACTAATTGTAAGCATACAGTTCTGAGTTGTGACAAACATACATAGACATATAACCATCACCACAATCAAGAAAAAGAATATTTCCTTCTCCTCCAAAAGTTTCCTCATTTCCCTTTGCAGAAATTGTGTACTTCTAACCCTGACCAGTGGCAATCATCAGTGTGTTCTCCTACCTATAGTTTCCCGTTTTTAGAATGCCATATACATGGAATTATACAACATATAAGCTTTTGGATCTGGCTCCCTTCACTTAACATAGTATTTCTTTCAGGGTCACTGAAGTCCTTGTATGTATCAGTAGTTTGTTCTCTCTCTCTCTCTCTCTCTGTCTCTTTTCCTCTCTCTCTCTCTCTCTTTCTCTCTTGCTGAGTAGTATTCTGTAGTTTGAATGTAATACAATTTATTCTTTCCTCAGTTGATGGGCATTTGAGATGTTTCCAGTTTAAGGCTATTATAATAAAGTTGCTGTGAGCATTCCAGAGCAAGTGTACCTGGCAAGAGATGAATGGGTCCTGGAAGAGATGACTGAACCAAGAACTCACCAGGACTCAAACTCCTCTCCCTTTTCACCCAGTTTAATTCATCAGCACTATTGCAAGGATTTGTTGTGATCAAAATTCGAAAAACAACCCTGTAGTTTCTCACTTTGATGATTTTTATGAAAATGGAGATGTTGTAGTCACTCAAATATTTGCGTCTTACCTCCCTTTCTCCTGTTTTCTTATTTTCCCATTTAAATTTATTTTTTCTCTATTTTTGTACCTCCTTTTCCCTCTTCTTTTTCTTTTGTCCCCTTCTCCCCTCCCTCTCTTTTCCATCTGTCCTTCCCTTCCCTTTTTAACTGCTCTTTCTATCTTATTGTTTCATCTTCCCTTCCATCTGTAACTTTCTAGCATAGAAATTTATATTTACAAAAATGTTTAAATCAAGGATGTAGCCAATTTACATGAACTATTACACACCATAAGCATTTTATGCACTGCCAACTCATTTTATTTACTTGTTTTAACTGTGAAGATACTGAGCACTCAGTCCTATTTCTATTACATGATATCACATCAGTCAATTACACCTAATTTCCCATAGTGATTCTGAGAATTTCAGCTGGATAGAGCTTTTATGTTTTGTTTTAAAGCACGCAGTTGTTGATTCCTACGTTACATACCACTGCCTACCCTTCCTGCCCCCCATTAAAACTCTTATGTTTTGACAAATTGGTGTCATTAGGATTTCAGTCCTCTGAAACAGGTTTAATCATTCAGGCGGTGATGTTATATGTTCAAGCTTTTGTATTAACAAGCTCCCCCCTCTTTTTTTTCTTGGTAAATGGGAACCTGATATTTAAGCATCCTAGATTAGTGTTACAGGTGCACTTTCGGCCCACCCATGAGGAGCTGTGCTCAAATTCCCATGTCTAATGCCAGCGAGTATTAGCAGGACTAAAGAAGTTCATTTTATTGCTTTATTAGAATTGCTTCTTTTGTACCTAGGCCATTTTTTACAAGGCCTCAGCTTAAGGGTCTGTGTTAGTTAATTCATATTCTATTTCCTTTCCCAGGGATATGAAGCCCTTTCTAAAAGGGGGAAGGGACTTGCTGTGGTTCAGTCCTGATGGCTGTGATTGACGAGGCAGAAGAACCACGGAGAAAGAAAAAAGGGCTGCAGGAAGTGTGGTGTTTAGGGTATGCATGGAAATAACACCAGTTTCAAAAAGCCAAATTTGGTAAACAGCTTTAGAGAGGGAACTATTTAGGAAGGAGGGATAGGAGAAAGAAATGGAGAAGATGGGAAATAGGGGCGAGAGAGAAAAGAAAAGGTTAGGGAGTGGAGATGTTTCCAGGGTAAATAAGCCCAAATCTCTCAGCAGCCCCTCACCAGCATGGTTTCTAGACTCTTAGGCAATCTGCTCTCTCCCTTCTAGATGCCTTGTAGCTTCTGGCTGCTACCCATATGTTCCCCCCATCCTACTGTTTTCATTGAATACTTCAAGTACAGGTCTGCCAAGCACAGAGCTGGGATGCACTATCACTCCCTTGTTTCTGACTCTATCTTTCTACTAATGCAGATGAAGATGGATTTTGTTTTCTATGCAACCACAACACACAACTGAATAATATTGGGCTTACAGTCCCTAAAAACCCCTAAATCTTTTTTACACCTATTGCTACTTAGTCACATCTCATCCTTTGCTTGTGCATCTGGTGATTTGGGGACCGAAATGCAGGATTTTACATTTATGTTCCATATTTGTGAACATTTAAACATTATTTTTGATGCATTATTAAGCTTATTTCAGAGATTTTTGAAAATAACTCTCATCAATTTTGTAGTCATGTAAATGTACCATTTTGTTCTGTTTTCATTTCGATAATTAATTTTTCCAGAATGAAGGCACAGATAATTAAGCATTCAAGGACATTTAGATTTTCATAATTCATCTTTAAAATGTAAATGCTCTCAAATTTAACCTGTTGATAAATAATACATTAAATTTTTTCATTTCGCTGTTTGTTTCAGCCAAGGTGGAAAAAAAGTGACATATGCCTAGACTGTCCCCAGCCTCCTAAAATGGTGCAATGCTGCAAAAACAATTATAATCCCTCGTTGCTGGGCAATGGACAGCGTCACAAATCAAACTCTCTCCATTTTTGCATCTACTTATCTAGCTTAATGTTGAGACGGTCACAAACAAACAAGATATTCGTTATATAAATGGGGTGGCTAATGTATTTCAGGAAATTTTTAGATCTTACTTGGTGTTTATGTGTACTTTTTGTGTTTTTAATGTTGAAAAAGAAACACATTATTTAGAGCTGAAATTAAAATTACATTAAAAATTCAATCTAGACTTATTACCTTGTGATAAACATGAGTCTTAGAAAAACCTCTCTGTTGATGTTTTCCATATGAATGATTTCTAGCAGATGGCCTCAAGTTATAAGGTGACAGATTTATAAAATCACAGAATGGTCTTCTCATTTTAAAAGAAAATTTAGATTGTTGTTTGCTTTTATTACTCTCCCTAAACTCTGAGGGAACACAAATTTAAAGAAAACTTTCTCAATCTAGATACATAAGTAGTATATTTCCAGTTCTCCTCAATGTATGCCTAGTCTTTTATAGCTGCTAAGAATACTATTCACAACATCTTTCAAAAGTATCATAAGGCTGTTATGTCCATTACCAATTATAATGGCTATATTATATATGACTTATCAACATTCAGTCCAAAAGCACTATTACCTCTGAACAGATTGTTTTTCTGCAATTAGGTGCTGTACACTAAGCTAGCTAAGAAAATAAGCATTGGCCCCATGTACCCAGACTCTGTATAATAGCATTGTTGTGAAAGTAAATGAGCAAAATGGATCTATGAGCACTTTGGGGGGAAAAGAAGCAATGGTGCTATACATAGACAAAGAATTATAATAAAAATAATAACAGCCATCAGATCTGACCTAATGAAAATTGGACAGCAGAACAAAAAGCAATTTCCAAAATGCCTCATAACTATCTTCTTCCTCTTCTTTTTCCTTGGTTCCCATGGCAATCTGTATTTTCATATGAGGCCCACAATTTGAGCCTTTGTTTGGCAATTAGCCTCCTATTTGTCCAATTCTGTTTACCTGACTCTTCAAAAGTCCCCTACCAATTTTCCATTTAACCAAATATCCAAGTCAATTCAACTAAACAGCTAGTTAGCTCAGTAAAAATAGTGTAATTACATTAAGACGTGATCATTTCAAGATGATATTTAAGAAGTTGGGCAGAAGTGAACTCTTCAAATGATATTATCAGTGATGTGGTCAGTTATGTAAACTAGGAATAGGTTTCTTTTGGTGCAAATGACAACTTTAGGAAAGACAGGTAGGCAGCATTGGTGCTAAAAGAAGGAAAATCAACAGAAATAAGTGCTACAGGAAGAGTAAAGACTTTATTATTCTGGAGATTTAAAAAAATTACTTCTAAAATTATGTATATATGAAATTTAACTCATCATATGAACTATAAACTCTTCACTTACACACACTGTATAGGTATATATTTTCTTTCTGCTGCTTTGCTTTACCTATTCAAACCAGTGCATTTTTCCCATTTTAACATAAATTTCTAAATATTTAAATGTGTATTTCTTTTTTGTTTGTTGTTTGTTTTTGTTTTATTTTTCTTTTTTTGAGACAGAGCCTGTCTATGTCACGCAGGCTGGAGTATACTGGTGCCATCTCCACTCACTGCAGCTTCAGCCTCCTGGGTTCAAGTGAGCCTCCTGCCTCAGCCTTCTGAGTAGCTGGGACTACAGGTGCATGCCACCATGCCAGGCTAATTTTTGTATTTTTAGTACAGATGGAATTTTACCATGTTGGCCAGGCTGGTCTTGAACTCCTGGACCTAAGAGATCTGCCCGCCTCAGCCTCCCAAAGTGCTGGGATTACAGGCATGAGCCACTGTGCTGGTCTATTGTGTATTTCTTAACAACAAATAATTTTGATTATTTAAAAATTCTGCCCTAAATTGTTACCCAACTTCTCAAAGTTTGCTTTTTAATCATAAGTCATTTGTTGTCGCAATATAAAATACAGGGATGAAGAAAAAAGAACATGACCAATAATTCTTCACTATATAGAAAATAACCAACATGTACATTTAGTGTGTCTTCTTTGAAGTTTTTTCTAGGTAACCTTGATGGGATATTACTCTAGATATTTTTTAAAATCTTAACATTTCTCAAATACTTTATAAAATAATTTTTAAAATCCAGTATATGAGAGCTTATCTTTTACAGGAGAAAAGTCTTTACATTTCTTAGCTTAGACTGAAAATACAGTGACAGTTTCTCACTCTCTCTCTTTCAGTCTTGCTCTTGGTCTTACTCTTTCTCCCCCAACAGTTTGCAGATTCAGTGGTTTCTATCTTCACACTATCTCTGTTTCTTCCTCTTTTCATTTTCATTTACTTATTCTAAGTAACAGGTATTGAGCCACAATAACATGGGTTTTAGAATTAGATGACCTGGGCTCAAATTACAGCTCTACCTCTGACTAACTTTTTCCTTTTTCTGAGACAGGGTCTTGCTCTGTCTCTCACGCTGGAGTGCAGTGGTGTGAACACGGCTCACTGTTCAAGCCATCCTCCCACCTCAGCCTCATGAGTAGCTGGGACTATAAGCACACGCCACCTCGCCTGGCTCATTTTTGTATTTTTTGTAGAGACGGGGTTTCGCTATGTTGCCCAAGCTGGTCTTGAACTCCTGAACTCAAGCAATTCTCCTACCTTGGCCTCCCAAACTGCTGGGATTACAGTCGTGAGCCACTGCCCTGGTCTACCTCTGTATTATCTTGGGCAAGTTGCTTAACCTCTCTGAGCCTCAGTTATCTCATCTGTAAGAAATGGATGCTAATAGCTACAGGAAGTTCTTAAACTGGTGCCTGGCTCATAGTTAGCATTCAACAAACAAATGTTGTTTGCTCTTGTTGCTGCTGCTGCCCCTGCTGCTGCTACTGCTATTGTTATAAGCACTGCTCCGGAGTGTTGTGAAAGAAAATTTGATAATGTTTGTAAGATGCTCAAAATGATGCTTGGCAAATAGTGAGCACTTAGTAAGTACTAACTATTATTAGCATTATTTCTGTATTAGGCACAGGATATACACAGATGAATAAGTCTCTACTGTCAGAGAACTAACCATGTAGTATTTACAGCTGCCAGATGAATCCAATCATATGTTCATATGTGACATTACCCACAAGGCTTTCGCTGATCCCCTCAGATGAGAATATTGCTCTTTGCTAAACTTCCATAACCACTTTCTCTCCACTTTTCTTATCAAACTTCAGCACATTTTAATTTGTATCTGCTTACATGTCTTTGCTCCACTTCTAGTCTTTCAGTTACTAGAAGGGCAGTGAAAATATTTTGTTAATCTTTTAGCTGCTAATGTATGCATAGAGGGTTTTGCATTCTTTTATCCATTCTTCCATCCATTCTTTGCCCACTTATTCCACCAAATATTTAAGTGTTCCTTGTTTATAATGGGCATTTAATAAAGGTTGGCTAAATAAATGAGCATTGGAGTTAACCATTTGAAATCCAAGAAAGGGTATGGTATTAAGTCTGCCATATATTTTGCAAAATGTAGAAAATTTAAACTACTTTTTAGTTTAGATAGAAGTCATAAGAATAAATTTCCACCTCATTTTAAGTCTATGCTAAGTTCCACTTGCTAATTTTTTGGTGCCATCTTACAGCTATTTCAAGTGGGATTCTTTCATGGTGTACATATTTTTAAAATATTGTCATGCTGTGCCCAGGATAGTCACAGAACTTCCACAGCAAGTGCTCCTTGTTGAAATCCAGGGTTATTAATAATGAAAAGTCATTTGGATACTTTAATTAGTGTCCAGCACTATTTCCATTAGTTAATATGTATTTTTAACATCGTGGTGCCTAACAACAATTGTAGTGTAGATTTCCTTGGCACTGCAATTTCTCAACTGGATTATGCCATCCTAAGTTTCTGAAGATCTTGCTAAAAACACTAAGAAGAAATTTTCTGTAGGTAAAGGTCACATAGTTAATCAAAAGGATATTTAAGGCCATATGGCCTTTTCCTCTACCCCCTTTTAAACACGCTAAGGGCTTTCTTCTACACTCCTACCATTCCTGCCTTACTTTCTCATTTGATTCTGAATAAAGGGCTTAAGGGAAAGAAAATTGGATAGGGCCATTCAAAAATCTCTTTAGGGTCATCTGCACCCAAACCAATCCCAGACATTGCTAAATGACATCCAAGAATTCTGTTGTTATAGTTTGGAGCAAAAGTCAGTTCTGTATCTTTAGTAACAGTAGAGTTATAAAAATAGTCCCTTATATTCAAGCATTAGAAAATGTATTTACTCAGATACCTAGTACAAATATTTACTGATGAATATATGGCTTTTCTTTGTTTTCTTTGCTGATATTTCTCCAGAGCTAGAAAACAAAGTAGGTGTGCAGTTAATATTTTTGAATCAATGCAGGAATACATAAATCCCATTTTCCCAAGATCTCACAGTTCCTAAGCACTCCGAGCACTAAAGAGTATTTTTCGGTTGTTTTGAATGTAGAAATACCAAGCACCTGTTCTAATTTTTATTAGGTTAATCCTATTAGGTGCTTATACTAATTTTCCATATGAATTCTGAGTATTTCTGAGAACTCAGATGAGAATCAGATTAAATCATCTTTTGTGTTTGAATTTACCAGACCTAATTTCGATTTTCTTTTCCCTACACACCATCTCCTCCTCTAAACTGTTCTCCTACAAACCCCATTAAACGTTATCTGCTTGGATACATTGAAGTCTAAGACAGAACCTGATTTAAAAATTATCAGAGCTTTGAAAAGGGTCAACATCTTCAAACACGGGTGTCTAATACATGTGACTCTAATTGTAAACTGTCCCATCTCCAGTTTTTGTTTTCTTTTGAAGCAGAAACCTGAACTACTAGGAGACTGAATTAGAGGAACAGGTGGACTGTCAGCTCAGAAAATGGCCTCTGAGTCCTGTCCCTGAGGATCTGTGCCCAGGATAGCATAACTAACATCAGGGAGAGCATTAGGAGCTAAACAAGGTCATTTTCTGCTTGGTTAAAAGCCCTCTGTTTGGACCTAGATCATGACCTGGTCTTTCATTTGGCACAAATATGAAATTGTACTAAAAAGTGCTATTAGGGCACACATGGTTTGTAATGATCTGGCTACCGTCCAGGTCTCCAACCTCATTTTCTGCCACTATCTCCACACACCATGCACCACAATACTTTGTGATTTTTTGCTCTGTATTCCCAAAGATGTGAATCATATGGTGGGATGCCAGGGAGACATCAGGTGGGTGAAGCAGATGGTTTTTAGCAGGAGGCCATAAAGGTGACCTCACCATGCTCAGTGATAGAGGTGCTTGAGTCTGGTGGACTTGAATGAAGAACTTCTAAGCTCTACAAATTGGAATTAAATGTTTTCCTCTCTATGTTATGACAATGCTTTGTTTCATGATCCATCTTTCAAAGTTTACTGTGTTCTGCATTATATCATCCTTAGCTGTGAATATGAATATATCTCCCATGAATTCATAATCTTGAAGACAGATGTATTTTTCCATCTTTCTATAATACTTTGAGTATAGTCAAATGGAATATTTACTCTTTAATTGTTCAAAAAGAATCTGGGAACTGAGATGGTATCCATTTGAGACCTATTCAAGTTCCCCCTCCCTATTAAGTCTTATTTCCACTCCCACCAATCAAAATCCCAGATATCCACTGTAAAAAGATACATTTAAAAAGTAATGATTAGGATGAGGCAAACAGAAAGTCCTATATTCAGATTTAGCTCACAGTTATTGAATACTCATTTGACTGATGAGGAGATGGAGACTCAAATAACTTTTAGTAGCTTGCCAAATGTCACACCATTACCCAGCTAGTAAGTGGTTCTGCCAGGACTGAAATTCAACCCCCCTGACACTAAGTCAAAATCCCTTTCCACAAACACTGAAACACGTAGGTAAACTCTTCTCATTCCCTGCTTTATAATTCTGATGTACCTAGTTGCTTAATCACAAACACATTCTGTGAACTCTCAGTCAGGCAGAAGCTAAATATTATGAACATATGAGACTCATTTTACGTACGTATTTATTTCTATGTGTATGCACTTGTGTGTTCTGTTATATTACTTTTGTGTGTTTGTATATTTATGTATTCAGGTAGTTAGTGCACTTACATATTTATATTTGTGTATTTATGCACTTATGTACTTCTTTATCTTATCTGTAAGGTTATGAAGTTCTTACTTCTAATTCTGTTAAGATGAGAACATCAGTTGATTATATCTTAATTTCCTGTAGCATTTCTAAGGATTTCAGCTTAAAATAGGTCATACATTTCAATAAAAAGTCCTCAGCTCCTGAGCTTCTCGGGGAGAGGACAGAAGGAGCAGCTGTGCTCCGAACCAAATTGCTGGACTTCGGGAACACCAACAAAGCCAATGGAAGCCTCAGCTATGAGAATAGCACAAAAAGAAAACGAAACCTACTTGATCTAGAAAGAGAAAAATGATGAAAACAAGCTTAGTAGCAACCAATAAGTACTGTGATGCTGGGGAGGAACCAGGAAGCCAGAGAGTTCAAGAGATATGACTGTCCTGGAGGAGCAGCAGGCAGAATCCAGAGAAAGGGCCGAAGTGAGGGCCCTTTGATGCAAGACCATGTGGACATTTTTAAAAGCACACAGCAAAAGCTCAGCAAAGACTGTGGGGCACAACTAGTGAGGTCAAAGAATTGAAAGAAACCCCAAGAAAGAAATATTGCAGAATAATTATCATGGAAGAGAGAATCAGTACAAATGAGGACAAAATCGAGCTTCAGTCTTAAAAGATAAAACATCTAAGAAAACAGTTCTTCATGGTGCAAGAAAACTTGATAGATCTCAAAAACACATCAAGGTTGTACAATATTTATGTATCTGGCATCCTTGAAGGTGCAGAAAATAAAGAGATTAGTCTTAAAACCATCATTAAGGAAACTGTTGATAAAAATTTCCCAGAGCTAAACATAGATCTCGACTTATAAACAGAAAAAATGTGTAAGTTCCCACTCAAATGTATCTCTCATACTAAAAGTCCAAAGCATATTATTGTACAATTCTTAAACTTGAAAGATAAAGAAATTATCTCAGAAGCTGCGCAAAAAAGAAGTGATTTTCAACAAGATAAATATAGGACTGACACCTGAGTATACCTTAGTAACAGTGGATGAGAGACCAATTTGGAGTAAAATCTACTACTTGAAGTTCCTGGACTGGAAGCCCCACGTGAACTATTCAGCTAAGCTATCTTTTTTATTTCAAGATGAGAGAAAAATCTTTGGCAGTCAAGATGACTTCAAGGCATTTGTCAGTAAAACTCCCAAACTATTGGTTTTGCTGAAAACAGCTGCAGCCCAGGGAGAAGATACTCGCGGTGATAAGTGACTAAATTCACTTTCAAAGCCACATTTCTTAAGAGACTGAAGATCTTATTTTTATAATTAATTGCATTTTTGCCAGGGTGATTATCAGAAAAGGAAGTAAAAATTTACAGTTGTACCAAGTTGTTTATCTGTATGTACACACACACACACACACATACACACACACACACACAGAATGCATGGGAAAGGAGGATAAGGAAAGTACAAAAAGGAAAATGGGAAAGAATGAGGAAGGGATAAACAGTAGGGACAAAATGAAAACAGCAAGCTAATAATTAAGTGTGAGTTGGATAGGGAGACATTGAAATATAATAGATTAAGAAAAAAAATAATTTGTATTGTCGACCTGAAAGTAATCAATTATATGAAATTAGCAGAATTTTATGGAGAAAGTACTTCCTCATCTTTTTTCAAGGATACATGAATCTTTTAGAAAGTTTGACCAGATCCTAGATCACAAAACAAGTAGAATTGGAAGAGATGCATGTATATTTAAATAATTGCCTGTAAACTGATGTTTTTAGGAACAGATTATAAACAGTGGGTAATATTGCAATGATGAGTTTTTAAATTGCTAATTTGTGTTGCTCTTGTAGTTTAGCCAACTTTACTTAATTTTAATTATATAATTGTTTAATTGTACAATACATGGGAATAAAAGAACCAAATTATTGAATTCTATAGTTTCCTTTGGACAAGTGATTACGAGTAAATAAATATTAGAGAGAGACCAGTTGTGCATTCCCAAGTGGCATTTCCCCGCCCCCCCAACACACCCACTCCCACCCCTGCCTCACCATGCAAATACCTACAATTTGGACACACTGGGGGCATGCCAGACTCTGAGACAGAAAAAGGCTTTCCTGGCACTAGTACCTGGAAGCATCCTTCCTGGATCAGGCCTAAACTGCTCATAGAATCTGTGCCTGCCTGCTCTAGGCAGTGAGGCTGAGCCTACCTCCTTTCATTCTGGAGCCACCAACTTCATCCAACACAGGAAAAGGGAATACTGAAACACTTTGAAGCCCACTTTCGGAGCTCTCCTGCATTTTGGGTATCTGTCTCTGAACACCCTCCCTCACCACGTACTTAGATACACACTGTTCCTCGTATAAACGAAAGGCGTATTATGATGCTAAGAGAATTACCATTTGGGGACGGTGGACTAGTAGATTACCTTTTTTGGTAGATGGTACATAAACCAAAAGGAACTTTGTGATTCTGCTATCATTGACACACACACACAAAAATCCTCATTTTCTCCTTCTACCCATTAAATTTGTGAAATTCACCTAGGTATTCACATTGTTGGTTTGCTTTGTGACAAGCACCTAGAAGACTGATCATCCAGGCCTCTATCTAATGTCTTATACCCCACTATGAGTGTTTTGATTAAATAAGTTTTAGTTCTAATTCATCACTTGCATTTGATTTATTCTAGGAAACTTCTTGCACACTCCTGAAAATGTCCTCAGTTATAGCTTCTGGAAATGACTTAGTGCCCCAAACTGTGCCCTTAATAATTAAAGTGCTTGACAAAAGATAAGTTGAAATTCAAGCTCTGTGAGTTGGCCTGAGCTTTCCTTTCCAGCTTTGTCCTCCCCACCTCCAAAGCCTAAGCCCCCTCCTCATCAGGTCTTGCCATTGGAATCTAATCTGTCTGGTTGGGCCTCCTCCCTGCCCCAGAACGACACTTGCTTAGTCCCAGCTGAGTTCCTCACTGATCTACTCCACACTGCTTCTCCGTTGCAGAAAGGGATGGGGCCTGGGACTGGCTGAGGAGTGGGGTGGGATGCTAAAATACACGATCAAACTTTGAATGTACAGACCTCTCCAGAGATCTGACACAGTCCTCAGACGGCTTACCAGAGTGGTGAGGCTGGGGACAGGGGAATGGAACACAATGCTCGTAACTTTCTTGAGAGTGTATGAAACTTAACAGGATCCTTGAGTAGTTTGGAAACCTTCCTGTTTCCCAGTAAAAATCACTGTCCTAAAACATAAAACTGGAAACAAAAAGTGGTTTGCTAGTAAATGTTTAAAAACAGCTCCAGAGATGTGAAGGTTGCTGGGAGAAACTGATTTGTAGCACTTGATTCTTCGGTTGTGAAAATTCTCTGACTGTGGTGAAAATTCTCTGACCATGGCCACTTTCAAGCTACTACCATTATGTCATTGAATGCTGGGATGAGATAAGATGTGACCATTGGGTTCTCCTGAACCATACAGAGCTTGCCAACATCAGTATAACACTGGGAAGGGGTCAAGTTTGCCCTGGGCTTCTCCTGTTTGGGATATATAAAATAAATTTAGGTTTAATAAATATCATCATCTTACACTAGACTTGCTTATGGAGAAAGGCTTCCCACAACACCCTGTGAACCTTGGTGCTTCACCTCTGTCCTTCGAGCTCCACTTTCTTGAAGCTCTTCTATACTATAAATGTTTTGAAAATTGGCATGGATGTTTTCACTCTGACAGATAATAACTGTTAGTATTGTCTTCCAAACAACCATCAAGTTTGTCTAATGTCGCCATCTTAATGTTTCGGGAACTCTTGCCCTCTCCTCCTTCTCTGCTACCGCTGCCCTAGTTTAGGCACACAGTAACAGCAAAGTGCTTGCAATTATCCAAACACATACTACCATGACTTACTTGATGATCTTTTCTATTGCAATCCTCTTTGATTCTCAAGGCTCCTCCTTCTCTGGCTGCCTCCTACTTCTTCTCTAGTATGATTTATCCTTAGACTACAGACTCCTTAAGAAGAGAAACTGTCATCCTTTCTGAACTGTCAGCATCCAGAACAATCCCTGCCACAAAGAAAGTACTTAACATTTGTGTTGATTCAATGACTGCTTGCTGTGTCCTAGGCGCTATGTGGTGGCTTACAGGAAAGTTTCTGTTCAATCCTACCCCAAACCCTTCATTGTAGTAAGTGCAATTATTATCGCCATTTTACAAATAAGAAAACTGAGGCTTGGAGGCTAAATAACTTACCCAGAAACACATCTTTTTATTAATATGCTTATTCTATTCATTACACAATAATCTATAGCTTATAACGGAAGCCACAATTGATATCACCTGATGCATGAAGATATGATAATCAATTTGGCCACTAAAGGAGCTGTTACTTTATTTTTACATAGTTTGTTCTTGAATTAAAGTGCTTTTCATTAGATAATTTGAAATATTTTATGCAGGTAGAAAATGTACATAAAGGGCTGGGCATGGTGACTCACGCCTGTAATCCCAGCAGTTTGGGAGGCCGAGGCTTCCAGACCAGCTTGGCCAACATGGTGGGATGCCGTCTCTACTAAAAAGTACAAAAATTAGCTGAGTGTGGTGGTGTGCGCCTGTAATCCTAGCTACGCAGGAGGCTGAAGCAGGAGGATTGTTTGAGGATGCAGTGAGCCAAGATCGCACCACTGCACTCCAGCCTGGGCAACAGAGTGCAACTCTGTCTAAAAAAAAAATAAATGTATATTTAAAAAATTTTGGCTATTTTCTAGCCAATTAGTCTATCATGTTGATATTTCTTATCAATTAGTCTGTGAGCCCATTGGATGCTATACTTTAATATCATCATATGTTATATATCAGGAGCTTTGGTGTCTTATTCATACATTATCATTATAAAAAGTCTTTCATGGTTAACATTTGTGAAAGGTTGCTCTATATTATCAAAATCATGTTGTTCTAAGACATTTGGGGAAGGGCTTACAGATTAATACTACTAGTAGTAGTGGTGGCAGCAGCAACCACTACCATTTATTGAGCACCTACTATATGCTAGGCCTATTGTGCTGTGAGTTTTACTTACATCATCGCATTGAGGCCTTGTGAAATAGGTTCTGCTGTTTGTTTGTTTTTTACTTTACAGATGGGGAACCTGGGACGCAGAGAGTTTACTCGCTTGAGGTCACACAACTACTGAATGTAAAATGTGGACTAAAATCTAAATTTGTATGTCTCTAAAACCTGGACTTTTAAAACCCCAAGATGGACTTTGAAAGCTGTCCAAGTTACTTAACCCTCTCTGAGTTTCAGTTTCCTCATCTGTAAAACTGAGGGGAGTAACACTTACTTTGTAGAGTTGCTCTGAAGATGAGAAATATAGGATCCCAGAGCCCAGGGGCACATAGTAGGCACTTAAACTGTGGTGGCGATGTTTATGCATGAATGGGGCGTTGAATGGGCAGGGGAAGATCTGAGATCCCGATAAAGGTATTGGGGAGCTGCAGAAAAGGATCTACAAATCTTCTTGAGAGCTGGCCTTCCCCCCCCAGAATACAGTGACCCAGTGAAACTCTGGACCGGCGAGGGGGCAGGGGCCTGAATTTGGCTCCAGCAACCTCTGCAGGGAGTCCGGAGAGAGGCGGGGAGCTGGGAGGGGCGTAGAAATCCCCGTCGTCAGAAGACTGCAGGTGCCAGGCAGAGTTGGTGTAGGTGGGCTCCCAGAGCCCGGCGCAGGGAGGGGAGGAGGTTGGGGCGGGCCGGCAGGCGGGCGGGGGAGAGAGGAAGGCGGGGCTCAGAGCCGAAGAGGCTGTCCTTAGACAGCTCTTCTCATGCCGGGCAGTTTGCTGCATCTGGAGGAGCTCACTGGAGAATCTCCAACATCGCAGCGGGCCTTCAAGTACCGTAAGTACCTGCAAATGAGCGCATAGTTCAGTGGCTGAAGATTAAATACTGGCCACCAGATCCTAAACAAAACCCCGAAAGAGTCTCCTTGCTGTAATTAATTGCCGTAAATCAAACTGCTCCCCAGTCTGTCCCCCCACCCCCTTCATTCCTGCCTTTCTCCTTTCCTCCCCGGATCCCAGACCCGCCTCGGTGAGAATCTCTGGGCACTGTAGGTATCTCCCCTTTTCCTTCTCAGTCTTCCCTCCAAACCCTCAGCGGAGCATGTACCCGGCACCCCGCCGAGCCCAACCCCTTTGATTCCTGGAGCCCTCAAAGCTATGCAGGGGGCGAGCCATTAGACATTTCAGATATGTCACCCTCAAAAGCACTGCGGCGCTGCCTAAGGGTGGGGAAAGTGCTTGGGGTGGAGTAGAAGGGAAGGGTAAAATGGCTAGGCAGCCAAAGTTGGGGGTGGAGGTGGGGTGAAAGGCCAATATGGGCGTGGCCAACTAACCTGAGGCTTGGGGCTGTTCTCACATTCCCCCGGTATAAGATTCATCATTTGGGCTGAATATAAATGGTACAATTTCCTTAGTGATTGAGGAGGGGTCAGCCATGCCAAAAAGCCCAGCTTCCCTGACTCCCCTCAATCCCGCAGTAGGCAAAGATCCTGGTTTAGGGGTCCAAGTGGCAAGGCTGAAACCTCAGATGGCATTTCCTGCGTGTAATCCCAGGTTGAACCTGTCCCTTGGCAGTGGAACCTGGCTTCCCCCAAAAACTCCTGGCCCAAAGCCCCAGGGTAACAAAGCAACAGGGTGGCATCCAAGCTTTGGCCTGGCCCTGAGAGGAGTGGGAGCAAGTGGCTGTAGGAACTGAGATGGAAAGGGCATCTTCAGGGTTCTACACCAGTTTGATGCCCCCTTTGAAAAGAAGAAAAAATGAGCACCTTTTTAAAATGTAATGTTCACTATGTGCCTGGCACTGTACATGTATTATCTGTAACCCAACACAACAATAATGTTAGGTCGATATTACTCCCCCACTTTACAGATAAGGAAAATTCAGAGTGGGTAATCTGAAAATCCTTCGATACAAAGTGAAAAATGAACAATGGACCTACGCTTCCTTGAATTTCTCACTGTCCACTTGTTCCCTACAGTCCAGATACTTTGAACACGAAATATCCTCCTCTTCCTGCTCCTCCATCCTACCCAGTGTTAGCACTGGGGCAAGTTAGAGGCTGAGGTCCAAGGTCAGTCTGGAAAAGCAAAATCAGTTCCTTTCTCTATTCTGAGAGCTGCCTCTTCCCCACTCTTCTGAGCTAAGATTTAATAACAGCTGGAGTCAGCCAGGACTTCAGACTCCCAGTAGAAAGTTAGTGGAAGAGAATTAGCTTGAGTTTGTGTGGCTGGGACATACCTTCCCTTGGTGAAAGGTTACTGTGGGGGGAGGTGGAGAGAGGCATGAAAGCTCAAGAGTCTACCTTGTGTATATGCAAGGTCTATGGTAAATAATGACTTTGGTCCGGGAGAATGGAAAGCCTCCCTGAACACAAATATCTTTGCCGTGTTTCCTGAGATTCAAACAATTCCATTTCCCTTAGAGGCAATCAACAAAACTGTTTAGAAGTTAAGGGCAATGAAAGAATCATTTAGACCTTATGTAAATTAACTCAAGCAGCTTGATTTTCTAACACATGCTTGACACTGGGGTATTGAGCTTTTAGGGGTAGGAGACAAGAATGAGAGTAAGATTGGATCCAAAGCATTCTATGGAAGGGAAGGATATCCAAGGGATCAAGTGAGAGGGGTGAGGGAGGGTGAAGAGGGGGTGAAGGGTGCCTCTGGGAGTTTAAATCATTGTTTTAGATCCATAGGCCTTGGAGTTAAACATGAATTTTAATTTGGGCTCTAATATGTAATATCTTTTGACTTTGGGCAAATTATATATCCTCTCTAAGCCTCAGTTTGTTCATCAGTAAAATGGGATGGTAATAATGCACCCTCTTTTAAGTTGTTGAAAGTCTCTCTCTCTCTCTCTATACACACACACACACACACACACACACACACACACACACATATATGACTCTCTCTCTATATATATGAGAGAGCGTCATATATATATGTGTGCGTGTGTATATCACCTCCCATCTCCCCCATCCGGTGGAGCTTCTGCAGGCTATTCTGGGCCTCTGAGATCCCAGAGAAAAATCCATATTTCAACAAATCTGGCATCTTTGATACCAACAAAGACCTTGAGCAGGAGGATAGGGAAGTGAGGGAAAGGAGCAAGGAGAGGAAGCAGCAGGTGACCTTGTAATACCCTGCATGCCTGTGAGGAAGTACAATGTAGGGTTGTCAAGTGCAATTTAGCCATCTAAAGTAAACTTTAAGGAGCAGGACAAGTCTTCTGAGTAAAAACAATTCTGCTTTTAGATACCACCACCTGCTGAGGAGAAAAATTCTTCAAGACTCAGAGCACACAGCCAGCACCAGAGGCCCCATGACCCTGGACAGACCAGGGGAGGGAGCCACCATGCTGAAGACATTCACTGTTTTGCTCTTTTGCATTCGTAAGTACAAGAAAGGGGTGAGGGGCAAGTGACCCTGTCATAGGTACCCACTTGTTAGGGGTGGGAGAGGAAAGTATTGAGGTTTGAGCACAGGGTGGAGACAACAAGGGACCTCTCCTTTACCATTATCTCTCTTTTCAGGGATGAGTCTGGGTATGACATTGATAGGTAAGTGAGTCCTGGCCTCTCAGTCACCTCCTTCCTAAAGGATCCAAGATGCTCGCGTGTCTCCATGACCCTGGACATAATGCCTTGAGATTCTAGAGATAGATTGGGCTGATTGGGAATCAGAGGACTTGGTTTCCTATGGCATGGTGAAAAGCTTTATCTCAGATGGAAAAGAAACCATCAGACCTTATTCTCCAACTCATTTGGACCCCTTGACCAAATATCTTGGGGTTCTTATATGATGCCCCACAGGAGCACATTCCTGTCCCCAAGGGAAGACAAAATGAGGGATCTGGGTCCGGGCTAATTTTAAGGGACATTGTGGGACATGTTATGGGAGGGAGAGGGCTGGACTGCTCACATCTTTTTGATCTGTGGGAATAACAGTGATGGACCCTCAACCAGAGCTGTGGATAGAGTCCAACTACCCCCAGGCCCCTTGGGAGAACATCACGCTTTGGTGCCGAAGCCCCTCTCAGATATCAAGCAAGTTCCTGTTGCTGAAGGATAAGACACAGATGACCTGGATCCGCCCTTCCCGCAAGACCTTCCAAGTTTCATTCCTTATAGGTGCCCTTACTGAGTCCAATGCAGGTCTTTACCGATGCTGCTACTGGAAGGAGCCAGGCTGGTCAAAGCCCAGTAAAGTTCTAGAGTTGGAGGCACCAGGTAAGAAGACAGCGATACTCAAGAATTGACTCCAGCTCCTGAGATTCAAACTTGCCTTCCAGGGGAGGGTTTGTTTCTCAAATGCATGCAAGCACACATCCCACAGTTAGTAAATAAGGGCCTACTTTGTATTGGGCAATGCAGAGGGGGGATGCAGACTCTGGAGCAGAGATGGGAGAAGGAGGGGTGACAAACAAGGATCATACAGGGAAACCTCAATTAAAGTAGAGCTCTCCTCTGCTGCTCCCTAGACAGTACTATTCTTGCTTTACCTAATTCCAGTTAATTCTATCCTTCCAGGCCAGCTGCCCAAGCCCATCTTCTGGATTCAGGCTGAGACTCCCCCTCTTCCTGGATGTAATGTTAACATCCTCTGCCATGGCTGGCTGCAGGATTTGGTATTCATGCTGTTTAAAGAGGGATATGCAGAGCCTGTGGATTACCAAGTCCCAACTGGGACAATGGCCATATTCTCCATTGACAACCTGACACCTGAGGATGAAGGGGTTTACATCTGCCGCACTCATATCCAGATGCTCCCCACCCTGTGGTCAGAGCCCAGCAACCCCCTGAAGCTGGTTGTAGCAGGTGGGTGTGGCTATGGCTGCTGGCATCTGGCAATTGTTGTCCCAGGGATCATGGCTGGTTGAGCTAGGGTTTCTGATTTTACTTTCCTCAGCCAGTTTCTAAGGCCCTGCAAGGCCCCATGAGCTAGAGTCGTTTGAAGTTTTACTGAGATATAAATTAGAATCGCATGTGCTGCAAGGCAGATGTATGGGAGCCAATCATTTGACTAGTAAAGGAGCCCAGCCAACTGGCCAGCAGCTTCAGCTCATCACAGCTTTGTTGTTCTCTACTTGTTGAATATCATACATTCATTCATTAATTCAACCAGTATTTATTGAGCACCTAATATGTGCCAGGCACTGCCACT
This sequence comes from Piliocolobus tephrosceles, assembly GCF_002776525.5. Taxonomy (NCBI): domain Eukaryota; kingdom Metazoa; phylum Chordata; class Mammalia; order Primates; family Cercopithecidae; genus Piliocolobus; species Piliocolobus tephrosceles. The sequence continues at coordinate 23,201,808 of NC_045445.1, forward strand.
GCAATCTTATCAATGGAGTCTTAAATTTGGAAATGTATTTTATTTGTAATTGTTATTTTTATGTATGGAAAACAGAATGGATTGCTAGTGTTGGTGAGTAAAAACAAAGAAAACAAATGACAAAGAATGTGATAGCTCATATTTTAGAAATGGCTTTATAAACTGCCTTGGTTCCCTATCAGTAGAGCTAGTAAGGCAGCACCAATCTCTAAGTATAGAAGAAGTTTCCCCAAAATGTAAAATGCCAGACATGTCCCAGTCCCAACTCTCCCACCCCATGGCCTGGAAGTTTCTAGATGGAATTGGCCACATTTGCTTTAGTCTCTCCATCCAGCTAAATAGGCTTGGGGAAAGCTGTGGTGCTACAGATAATACCCTAGACTTAGAAGCGGTAATACTGGTTTCTAGTTCCATCTCTGACACTGCCTCCCTGCATGATCTTGAGCAAGTCACTTCACTTTTCTGTGCTTTGGCTTCCTCTACTCTAAAAATGGGATAAGAGTATCTATCTGATCTACTGTGTAATGCTTATCTCTATGCCTCAGTTTCCTGATCTGCAAAATTGGTTTAATAATAATGCCTACCTCACAGGGTTGTTGTGAGGATTTGCCTAAATATATATGTACAGTGCCTGGCATATAAGTTCTCAATAAATGGTAGATATTAATTTTGTTAGTATAGCTTTTTATTGAGGATCAAAGAACAAAAAAAACTGCTTGTTTGAACCGAGTGTATGAATGTTTGTTGTACTCATGCCCTTTCAGCATAGATTCCACTAACACACACATCCATAGTTACCTGTTCAACAATATCCCCCACCAACCAGTTCATGGGCTTTTTGCTAGCAGAGACTTTGTCTTCTTTTCTCATATACATCTAGACTTACATGATGCTTGATGCATACTAAATGCTCAGTGAGCATATGACAGAGCTGATCCTTCCATAATGAATAGATAAGTGTGCCTGGCATTGGGGTGGGGGTAGAAAGGAGTGGTAGGAGGTGAGGTTTGCCCTCACTTTCGTGTACAATCTCCTTGGCGAAACAATCCATGGAAATGAATGTGTAGCTCTGTAACAGAGATTTCTTTGGGTTGCAGACTTACTGGCCAAGCCCTCTTTATTGGCTTTTTTCTGTCTTGTTGTGGAAGTAGGATCTTAAATGAGCTTAATGTATTCAAAAGCTCTCCTTAATACTTCAGTGGCATTCATGCTCTGCAAAGATGAAATCATTGTTATTTTCAGAGGTTTGGTTTTTCTGGTGGTTGAAAGAACTACATTTGGCATTTCAGGGACCTAAAGATACAGGGAATTGTGGATGTGGATCTTCCACTGAGATACACCCCTACACATGGTTAGAGCTCAGTGAAGCTGACAGATTCTTGAGAGAGAACAGGGATATAAGTGAATCTACCCATGATTATGTTATAGAGGCAGAGATCCAAGGAAGGGATAGGGAAGAGAAGGTAAACTTCAGCTACCACTTCTTGTTCAAAGAAATTAAGAAAGAGAAAACAGAAGACAACAGGAAAGAATCATCTTGCCTCTAACTTTAGGGTCTCTTCCCTTTGTAGGACTCTACCCCAAACCAACTTTGACAGCCCATCCTGGGCCCATCATGGCACCTGGAGAAAGCCTGAATCTCAGGTGTCAAGGGCCAATCTATGGAATGACCTTTGCCCTAATGAGGGTTGAAGACTTGGAGAAGTCCTTTTACCACAAGAAGACAATAAAAAATGAGGCATATTTCTTCTTCCAGTCTTTGAAGATCCAAGATACTGGACATTACCTCTGCTTTTACTATGACGCTTCATATAGAGGTTCACTCCTTAGTGATGTCCTGAAAATCTGGGTAACTGGTAAGAGACGGGCATGCCATGAAACTTAGGTTAAGGGCTAAGAATACAAATCTCCCTCTGTGCTCCCTGGAGAACCTAATCATGTGGCCAGGCTAACAGTAGAGAAGGGAACAGAATTTGTAAAACTGGGTGTAGGCAGGTTTTTCCAAGGGTGGTTTGGAGGAAGCGAAGGAAAAGAATCCTAAGGAGTGGGAGCAGGAAGTGAAATCCTTAGTGCTTTTTATTCTGGGTCTTGTCCTAGACACTTTCCCCAAGACCTGGCTACTTGCTCGGCCCAGTCCTGTGGTCCAAATGGGTCAGAATGTGAGCCTACGGTGTCGAGGACCCGTGGATGGAGTGGGTCTTGCACTCTATAAGAAAGGAGAAGACAAACCAGTTCAGTTTTTGGATGCCACCAGCATCGATGACAACACATCATTCTTCCTCAATAATGTAACCTACAGTGATACTGGCATCTATAGCTGCCAGTATCTTCTCACCTGGAAGACCTCCATTAGGATGCCATCACACAACACTGTGGAGCTTATGGTTGTAGGCAAGTGTAAACAATTGTTTTTGTTATCAACCTGTTTGTTTTTATCATCATCGTGGTGTTGTAAGAAGGAGCTAGTTGCCTTGTATCCTCTGAGAGCTATGAGCAAAACGCATACAAACACACACACACACACACACACACACACACGGAAGGTGGTGTAGAACTTTCTTCCAAAACTTTAGTGACTTTGTCTCCCAGGATTGTTCCTCAAGCTCCACCTCTCAGTATGGCACAGCCCCATTGTAACCCCTGGGAAAATTATTTTTCTTTAGGCCAGGGGAAGTTTACAGGTATGAGGTCTTCCTGACTGGTAGGGAACCAGGAATCTTTAGATCACCAAGGGGTGGGCAAAAGAATTCTAATGCACAGTCAAATCTTGAAGCCACTGACGAAGTGGAGGTGGAAAGGAAGAGAAGATCAAATGGGGAGCTCAGAAACATTTTCTGGGGAGAGGGTACTAGGTTTGAGGTCACTTCTCACTCTGGTCTCTGGATTGGTTTCAGTTAAGCCCCCCAAACCCTCCCTGTCAGCTTGGCCAAGCACTGTGTTCAAGCTAGGAAAGGCCATCACCCTTCGGTGCCGAATATCTCATCCAGTACTGGAATTTTCTCTGGAATGGGAAGAAAGAGGAACATTCCAAAAATTCTCAGTAGACGGAGACTTCATCATCAGTAATGTTGATGGGAAAGGCACAGGGACCTACAGTTGCAGCTATCGCGTAGAGACACATCCTAACATCTGGTCACATCGCAGTGAGCCCCTGAAACTGATGGGGCCAGCAGGTGAGAGGATAACTCTTCAGAGGAATGCCCCTCCATACCCCAGGGATCCCAGATCAGTGCCCAGAAAGATATGGAAAAGGGAGTCAGGGGCCTGAAAATCAGAGCCCTTGGGTTTCAGCACCCTTCCCCTGGGGTGGTCTCACAATTCTCAAAGGCAGTTAGCAGGATAATTTCAAGGCTCCCATTCTCCATGAAAAAGAAGGCCACTTCTGCCTCACCTTCCCAATATAAGCCCTCTCAGTAACCAGATTGTCCTCACCCCATGAATGTATTCACCTGCCCCCGTCCCCATCAAGGCCTCTGATTCTGGTCTTCTCTGGCCACAGGCTATCTCACCTGGAATTATGTTCTGAATGAAGCTATCAGGTTGTCTCTAATCGTGCAGCTTGTTGCCTTGCTGTTGGTAGTGCTGTGGATAAGGTGGAAGTGTCGGAGACTCAGAATCAGGTAACTGTCTTGTCCCAGCCCCCTGTTCCCCCCCAACCTAATAGAGTCTGAAGAATAAGTCATACCCTAATTGAGACAAGCCACAGAGGCACACCCTATAGAACCCCCATCTTCTGGGCTTTGGGAACAAGACTTTCTCACTTCAGCTGTCTCTTTCGCCTCACAGAGGGGTCAGCACTCAAGCCAGAGGGTGGAGAAATGCATAGTTCTCAGAGGCAGGAGGAGTAATCAGAACTTCATTCACTGACATCCCCCCTGAGGGTGCCCAAATCTCCACTACAGACCATCCTGCCCTCAGAGATGATTGATGTCTCCCTCATTAACTTGTTCTGGATTTTTCCTCTTGTAAGAAGCCATGCTGTCTTGTCTTCCAGGCTGTTACCCAACTCCTATCCCAACTTTTCACCCTTATCCCTAGCTCTCAGGAGCTATTAAACCTTGTGATGCATCCTAGTTGCCTTAGTAACCAGTCTCTGACACTGTGGCCTCCAACCACCTGTGCAGAGCATTCGGGGAATATAGACTTGATCTGGATGGCCATCTGATGTGACATTGGACAGAGCAACAGAATCAGACTGTTTCCTCTGACTCACAAACTCGCAGGCCAAACAGATTCTCCTGCCATTTCCTTTGATTCTATGGTGTGCTCTGGGCCATCTGCCTCTCTCATCTCCATGGCTTGTGCTCAGCCTACTCTACCGGGAACAAGGAGAGTCATGACCACTTCTGACCTAGTAGGGATGTTAGCTCCTGAATACCTTGTCTACTTCCCCCTACTCCCTGCTTCTGGTTGGAACCCCGCCCTGCAACTGTGGTCAGTGTGTCTGGGAGTATTCAGTGCACAATGGATTATAATTATAATTATGATTATATGTGTCTGTGCTTTCTGCTGGAATCTGGGGGCCAAAATACTTGGGCAACTAGAAGCGAGCCACCAAAGCCTTCTGCAAAAACCACCACCCTTCGAGTTTTCAAAAAGTTTCAGCAGGGGTCAAGTTCTACTGCTTTCTGGAACCTGACCTGGATCCCATATTCATTAGAGTAATCTCCAAGCCAGTGGTTAGAAAAAAAAAATGTAGCTTTATGTGCCCCACCCCAGCCCAGCAACACAGCATCAAAGAATAAGATCAGAAACCAGATTTCAGAGAAAGGAGCTTGAAAATCATGTTTTCCTCACCAGGAAGGATGGTCAGTGTTTTCTAAGTAAAAATTTTCCAATGGATTTTGGGTTAATATCACCTAATTCTACAAGACCCATGACCCAAAGCTGCTGCACATTTCTAGTTATAATCTGGTTGAGGGGAGAGTTTCTACTCTCTGAAAAGCTTAGCTCAGCACTGACAATCTTCTAGTAATTCACCACAGCTGCCTAGGCAACCCTTCCATAACAAAGGCAGGTGAGGCAGGTGGATCTGAGGACCAATACTGCCATAACAACTGCTTCCAAACTTAAACTTGATGACTGAGAAATACTCACGGTTTCTCCCTCCACCCCCACACACACCACCCAGAGCTGCCGATCACACTGAGCTCCAGGGATTCTGAGAGCTCCAGATAATATAAAAGCATTTTCACATCTGACATCTCAATTCCAGCAACAGCCTAATCAGGAGCCATGGGGAGCTGACATATGATATAGGCTGGGGAGGGGGAGAGGGCAGAGGGGACATGTGGGTCACGAAAGAGCAAGAGGTTTGTAGGTGGTAAGGCCCTCAAAAAGAAAAGTCACTGATGTCAGAAAAGATTATATCCCATTATCTTGGCCATATCCAGTCCCCATTGGGTAGCGAGTAAGCCAATGACATAAATTGCCGCCCCCTTTCCTCCACCCTCCCCCTAATCCCAGCAACTCCTCTCATCTCTTTTCTGGTCTCACTAGAGAAGCCTGGTTGCTGGGAACAGCTCAAGGGGTCACCATGCTCTTCATAGTCACGGCCCTTCTCTGCTGTGGTGAGTACAAGTGGGGGAAGGGGCCCGGGCAGAAGGCCAGGGTGAAGTCCCAGTGGGGGAGGGGGCTGAGTCCTGGCAGCAATTTCTTTTGCAGGACTGTGCAATGGGGTATTGATAGAAGAGACTGGTGAGTTTTTCCTGCTCCAGACTGGGACATTCCTCCCTGGAGATCCGAAATAACTACAGAGCGTCAGTGTCATTGGCCAGGGAGTGACTGGTTGGGAGGGAAGGACAGCCAGGAAGGGGCACTTGCTAAAGCTGCTGGCAAAATTCAGCCTCCAACTTTGCCTTTCTGCCTGCAAAATTTCCTCCAAGCTTCTGCACTTTTCTGAGGCTCAGCTATAAGACACCAGCTTCCCCTTTCCCCAGCACCTGAGGAAGGAAGGAAAGAAGGAAAGGATTTGGATTTGGGTTGCAAGGGGAGGTGGGCAGTGTGATCCGGGTAGGGGGTTCAAGGGCGAGGAGGAGGGAGGGGAAGGGAGGCGGGAGGATGGCTTCATTAATTCTGCTGTTTCTAGAAATAGTCATGCCAACCCCTAAGCCTGAGCTGTGGGCAGAGACCAACTTTCCTCTGGCCCCGTGGAAGAACTTAACCCTCTGGTGCAGAAGCCCTTCTGGCTCAACTAAGGAGTTTGTGCTGCTGAAGGACGGGACCGGGTGGATTGCAACTCGCCCGGCCTCAGAGCAGGTCCGGGCTGCTTTCCCCCTTGGCGCCCTGACCCAGAGCCATACCGGGAGCTACCACTGCCATTCATGGGAGGAGATGGCTGTATCGGAGCCCAGTGAGGCACTTGAGCTGCTGGGGACAGGTAAGAAAAGGTAGAGGGTTTCCCGGAGTTATCCCCAGTGCCCCCTGGGACTCCAACACTGCTCCTGGGAGTGAGGGAACGAATTTACAGGGACCCTGGAGCCCAAGGGGCTTGTGCTGCATGTAGGAGAGGAGGGGTGCTGAAATGGTAGGGGGTTACGGGGCAGGGGGAGGGGCGGGATGGGAAAGAGAGTGTGAGGAGACTGACTGGAAGAGCCTAGGGCCAGCCCAGAATGAATGTCTTTATTTGCTGACAAAGAGACCCTGAGTATCCTATCTGGGCAACTGCAAACTTCTAACTCATTTTCCACCCCATTCTGTTTTCCAGACATCCTCCCCAAACCTGTCATTTCTGCTTCCCCCCCAATCCGGGGCCAGGAACTACAACTCCGGTGCAAAGGATGGCTGGCAGGCATGGGGTTTGCTCTGTATAAGGAGGGACAGCAAGAACCTGTCCAGCAACTTGGTGCAGTTGGAAGGGAAGCCTTTTTTACAATCCAAAGAATGGAGGATAAAGACGAAGGCAATTACAGCTGCCGCACTCACACTGAACAACGCCCCTTCAAGTGGTCTGAGCCCAGTGAGCCCCTGGAGCTTGTCATAAAAGGTAGAGCTGAAAAGGATGTGTGAGGAAGAGGGGCGGGGTGGAGGGAAAGGCAAAGCCCTGGGTCAGACACTCCTCTCCCTGCAGCAAACTTTGCTGCTGGTCCTGGGAGTCTGTGTCCAATCTTAGAGCCAGGCAGGCGTGGCGCTGGGAGTGCCAGGGCCTCTGGCTGCACGATATTAATAGCCATAATCGTTATTAATAGCTTTGGTTCATGGAGTGTGATTTAATTTTTCTAATTATTTTCACATCAATTATCTCACTTCACCATAGAGCAACTCTTCAAGGTGGGTGAAGCAGGTACCATTTTCCCCTGGTCCAAATGGGCAAAGTGAGACTCAGAGAATCAGCAGAGCCCCAAGAAAAATTCTACCTTTTTACTAGCCTCCATTGCCTCACACTGAGGATTCATCTGGAGGTAGTGAGGGGTGGGGTTGAAGGGTCCCTGTGTGAGAAGTCCATCTGCAAAGTGGATTTACTTTACTTTTTAAATGCACTTACTTCTGAATGAAAGACTATAGAAAGCAGAGAAGCCTCCTAGAACCAATATTTGCTATATTTGCTTTCTCTCTTTCTTGTTCTTAATTTGGTTTTGTGTTGTATTTTGTTATTTTTGTTTTGTTTCGTTTTGTTTTTGTTGTTGTTGTTGTTTTTTGTTTTGTTTTTTTGCCTTCTAGAAATGTACCCTAAGCCCTTCTTCAAGACATGGGCCAGCCCTGTGGTCACCCCTGGTGCCCGAGTGACTTTCAATTGCTCCACCCCCCACCAGCATATGAGCTTTATTCTTTACAAAGATGGAAGTGAAATAGCATCCAGTGACAGGTCCTGGGCAAGTCCAGGGGCCAGTGCAGCTCACTTTCTAATCATTTCGGTGGGCATTGGTGATGGAGGGAATTACAGCTGCCGATATTATGACTTTTCTATCTGGTCTGAGCCCAGCGACCCTGTGGAGCTCGTGGTGACAGGTTAGGAGGGGGACTCCAGGTAGAGGTGGTGCCAACCCTGGGATGGTGGGTGGAAGGCTGTCAGTGGGAGAGGAAGAAATGTTTCTTCTAAAAAACACTGAGAAAGTGCTTAGGACAGTGGCTGGTCCATAGTGACCAGTCCATGATGCACAGCTGTTCATGTTATTATTACAGGAACAAGAAACAAAGGCGGTGGGGAGGCAGGCAATTCATTTCTGGGGAAATAAATGAGGCAGATGGGGGTGTCCAATTCCAAGAGCTCAGTTCAAGTTGCCCTATTTCTGCACATTTTTATGGCTTGGCCTTGAGCTTTAGGCTCAATGTCCACTTTTTCTCTAGCTGGGCTGTCAGAAATAGGTGGGCTGGACGGCTCTCAGAGAAAGGGAAAAGACCTTGAAATGTCAGCTGCATACTATACAACTACACAACTGTGCATAAGTGGAGTCCCAATTATGTAAACAGTTATAGCTACATGGACATGGGAATGTATATAAAGAATAATGGCAAAGAAATATTAAAAACACTTATCTTTGAGTGGTAGAATTGTGTTTCCTTCATTGCTTTTTTTCTATATTTTCTAATTTTTGACAACAAACATATATTGTGTCTTACAATAACACTTTAAAAGGCTATTTGCAGGATGTGAGGGCTGGGTTTATCTCATGCTGTTGTCTCTTTAATTTCAGAATTCTACCCCAAACCCACTCTCCTGGCACAGCCAGGTCCCGTGGTGTTTCCTGGGAAGAGTGTGACCCTGCGCTGCCAAGGGACTTTCCAGGGCATGAGGTTCGCCCTCTTGCAGGAGGGAGCCCAGGTTCCCTTACAGTTTCAGAGTGTCTCAGGGAACTCAGCTGACTTCCTTCTCCACACTGTTGGAGCAGAGGACTCTGGGAACTATAGCTGTATCTACTATGAGACAACCATGTCAAACAGGGGGTCATATCTCAGTATACCCCTTATGATCTGGGTGACTGGTAAGGACAGAGCGGACATGGGGCTGGGATGGAGATCATTGGAGTAGGGGTTAGGGAGGGTAATTCCTCCTAGAAGTCTAGGCTAGGCCATGGAGGGGAACTATTGTGTCCAAGAGGAGAAAGATAGAGGGTTAATTTAAGCAGGAACTGATAAGTTTCTATAGTCACCACTTTACAACCTTGGTCTCTTTCTAGACACATTCCCTAAGCCATGGTTGTTTGCTGAGCCCAGTTCTGTGGTTCCCATGGGGCAGAATGTTACTCTCTGGTGCCGAGGGCCAATCCATGGTGTAGGATACATTCTGCACAAAGAAGAAGAAGCCACTTCAATGCAGCTCTGGGGATCCACCAGTAATGATGGGGCATTCCCCATCACCAATATATCTGGTGCTAGCATGGGGCGTTACAGCTGCTGCTACCACCCTGACTGGACCAGTTCTATCAAGATACAACCTAGCAACACCCTGGAACTCATAGTCACAGGTAAGGGGAAGAGGCTGTCAAGTGGGCATGGAAGTGGAGAAAGGAGGGAATAGACTGGTTCATGGGAGATAGTTTTCGGAGAGCTCGAGGAGAGGCAACCAATTGTCTTTCCTCTTTATTGAGCAGAGACCCCAGGGGTGATGCACTGGAAAGTGACCTCTTCTCTTTGACCAGGAGTCCATTTCTTGCAGGCTTACTCCCCAAACCCAGCCTATTAGCCCAGCCTGGTCCCATGGTGTCCCCTGGCGAAAATATGACTCTTCAGTGTCAAGGGCAACTGCCAGACTCAACATTTGTCCTGCTGAAGGAGGGGACTCAGGAGCCCTTAGAGCAACAGAGGCCAAGTGGGTACAGGGCTGACTTCTGGATGCCAGCAGTGAGAGGTGAAGATTCTGGGATCTATAGCTGTGTTTATTATTTGGACTCTGCTCCCTTTGCAGCTTCAAATCACAGTGATTCCCTGGAGATCTGGGTGACTGGTAAGGTCCTGGAGACTTCAGTACGAGTCATGATTTTGTAGTTTTTAGCAGTCAGCAATAAGGGGGTAAAGGGCTAAGTTCAGGATCACTTATTCTAACTCTGTGTCCTTGTTGGTTGCAGACAAGCCCCCTAAACCCTCTCTGTCAGCCTGGCCCGGCACCATGTTCAAGCTAGGGAAGGACATCATCCTTCAGTGCCGAGGACCCCTGCCAGGTGTTGAATTTGTCCTAGAACATGATGGAGAAGAAGCACCTCAGCAGTTTTCAGAGGATGGAGACTTTGTCATCAACAATGTAGAAGGAAAAGGCATTGGAAACTACAGCTGCAGCTACCGCCTCCAGGCCTACCCTGATATCTGGTCAGAACCTAGTGATTCCCTGGAGCTGGTGGGGGCAGCAGGTAAGAGAATAATCTCTCCATGATCCTGGTGTGACACACCTGGGATCCCAGGGACAGTCCCCATGGAGACATCTCAAATCAGGAGAATGGAGGGGCTTTGGAACCAGGGACCTATAGTGTGTCATCTTTCTCCTAAGGATGGTGAGGAGGTGGAACCTTAAATGTTTTTGAAGATAGTGAGTGGGTTTATTTCCAGGCCTCTTGGCCCCAAGGAAAGGAGGGCTGCTTCTGCCTCAGCATAAACTCTGCCACTGCCCACCTGCTCTGTAGTCTGAACACATGGCTCCCACATGAACCCTAAAGAAGACCAGAGTGTGGGGCAATACCAGATTAAGGGGAACATACACATGCTAATCTCCATGGCCTTGGTTTCTCCTCTTTCATCACCACAGGGCCTGTGGCTCAGGAGTGCACAGTAGGGAACATTGTCCGAAGTAGCCTAATCGTGGTGGTTGTTGTAGCCTTGGGGGTAGTGCTAGCCATAGAGTGGAAGAAGTGGCCTCGACTGCGAACCAGGTAAATAAATGCCTCATTATGGCCCCCTTCTGTGAACCAGGTGGTGCTAGAAAAACAATCATATAAATGCTTCCCTAGTATCTGAGCCCCACCATGCAATCTGTTTTCAGGTTCTGGATCCTCCCTTACTCATGTCTTTTTCTTTACATAGAGGCTCAGAGACAGATGGAAGAGACCAGACCATTGCCCTTGAAGAGTGTAACCAAGAAGGAGAACCAGGCACCCCCGCCAATTCTCCTTCATCAACCTCTCGGAGAATCTCTGTGGAACTGCCAGTCCCAATATAATAATCTCCTCCTTTACAAGAGCTTTCCTCTCCTCTCTCTTGCTTTCAGAGACCTGTAAATCCAACTAGTTACCCTGCAAGTCAGCTCCATCTGCTCATCTGCTGTCCCTTGGTCTCTAATCACCTGAGCTGGGTAAAGAGTATTCTGGGAGTTGACAGCTCTGCCAGGGTGAGATGTTTCCTGAAGAGAGGTTCCCCACCCCTGTAACTCCTCACTGTACTGATTTACTGGCGCATGAAATTCTATTAAAAATGCATTCTTCTGAATAAAAAGAGCATTCACTATTTAACTGCAAAAACTATGGCTGTGGTCTTCTGTTGGTCTGTTTTCCACTAACAATTTAGAAATGATGTATTGGAGCTGACCTCGATGGCAGAATAAGAGAGTGCAGGGCTATGAGAAAAGAGAAAGTTGTTCAAGGATGGGTGTGGGGAAGGGGCTCCAAAATAGCTACTTCCCAGTTTGGTTTGACACGTATTCACTGACCAGAGTATTATTTTGCCCTTCTATTGGATGAATGAATGAATGGCAACACTCTCTCCTGGTTGAGCCTGAGAAGGGAAAACACAGACATTACATGCATTTCACCATGTTACGTTTGGGTCCATAGTACATCCACTTTCAAACAGCGGGATTGGCCCTCAGCAGAACTTTGAAACTGGAAAAGCGTGCTTTGTGGCCCTTACCTAGCAATCCCAGGGTGTAAATGAATTCACTCTTAAGTATGAACAATTAATCAAATATGATACTTTGCCTCTCTCTAAAGAGAGTCCCATTTTCCCAAAGGAATGTACATCTACTGGTGGGATCTCAAGAAGCCAGTAAGCAGATGAGGTGGATTATTTGGAACAGGGACCTGCTAGTGCCGCCTCCCAGGATTCCAAATGGGGAAATGGTAGGGGTGGGGGCTAGCTCGCATTCTCAGTCCCTGACTGACCTTTCCCCCTGGATTAGAAGGCCACTTGCCCCATGAGTGGGAATTCAGTACACAGTAGGCCATTAGGCCGTTTGGATTGGAGTGAGTGGCTTACCTAGTTCTTCAAACCTTGTTAAAGACCTCAGAAAAATTGACCTACGGGTCTGAGAGGGGGTCATGACCCCTTCAAATCTGACCCTAAAGAAGTTAAACTTGCCTCCCAGCACTGTTTAATTCTAAGCTAACACTGTTCAATAGAGCAATGTACAAGGGTACAGCACCTGGTGAGTTATTTAACCCTGGTTATAATAAAGTTTAGAAAGCAACTCCTCTATATGCTTGCATTAGGAAGCATATTTACCCAGAAAGTTAATGAAAAAAAAAAAAAAAGCATCCCATTTCCTTTAATCCTTACAGAATGAAGCACTCTGAGTATCATAGACTAATTTGTATTAAGCTCTTTGGAATGTAGAAGTACAAAGTCGCACTCTGATTTCCATTTGATGAGATTCTGTTAGTCGCTTATACTAATTTATTATAGTATTTGTAAAAATTGCATTTCAAAAGTACTTTTATATTTTAGTTTAGCCAAACTTAGTTGTTGCTTGCTGCTGAACACCACTTTTTGCCCTCATACTCTCCGTCTCTAACCCTCAATCAAACAGTACATTTTGAACACTGGAAAGAGTTGGTCCTCAGTTTTAGGATAAAAGTCCTTTGATCAGATCTGATTCTGTTTTCCAACATTTGGGTGTTCCAAAGTGTACATTGTCAAGGCTAGTACAGCTGTGTAAGGTAGCAAGTGATAATTTGATTGCTTTAGCTTTCACCAAGGGAAAGAGAAAAGGGAAGATAAGAGCAGAGGGCCAAGGACTGAAATTTTGAGATGCCTCTGAGTTAGAAAAGCAGTGCGACGGTGAGACAAACACAACAGGAAATGACTCTTGTGAAATCGAGACATTGAACCTAGGGTCTCCTGTGTCAAAGGGATTCAAAGAGAGATACTCTTGCACTCAGGGAAAATTCTGAAAAATTTTTCAGTGAGAAACGAATAGGGATAAATATTGTGACCCTGGACTGTTACTTGGCTTTCTAAAAACACTCACATATACTGTTCTTTCACTTAGCCAAGTTCTACATGTTTTAGAAGGAAAAAAATAGTTGTCAATTAACTCTGAAATACTTAAAGACAAAGAGCAGCTTTGGGGTTTAACTTTCCTACTTGCTGTCAGAGCTATCTATGTGAATTAAGTACCTATTTATAATGCAGAAGTCGTCACAAACTATCTCAATGAATTAAATATCTATTTATAATGCAAACGTAGCTCATTGCTGACAATTCTCCACATGGTATGTTTTTTCAACCTGGTTGCCATGGGAATCAGTCCCTTTACCCCTGGCTGGCCACTAATCATCAGCCCAGCATCAGATAATTTCTGGGAAATGGAATCGCAATTAGGATGGAATGAACTTTTGCAAGGAAAATTCGTCTCTGGGATTCCAGGAAGAAAGGCCAAAGACCTCTCTCAAGTTGTAAAAAAACAAACATATATTACCCCTCATCCTTGGGCTCACATACTTTTGACTTTTGGCTGTAGCATCTCAGAGCTACAAAGATTGTCAAGGTGGTATGAACCAATCAATCCTCCAGCCAGTTCAGAATCTTTTTTTATAGCAAGACTAACAGAGAGATATACAGTTTCTTCTTGTACTCTTCCAAAGCTAGAGAGTTCACCACTTCATCAGACAACCTGAGAATCTCAAATCATTCTATTGATCCCGTATCTACCTGTATGTATTCCCTTCATACTCACTGGCTCTAGTTCTGATTCAAGTTGCAACCCCAATGAAATCTGCTTCTTACACATAATAATCCTCCAAAGTCTGGAAAATGGGAGTTGTCTCTGCCATGTCCTGTAGTGCTCACTCAGTGGTGCTTCTAGAGTGTGGCCAGTATTCATGTGCAAATGTGTTCATGTAGTTAACTCTCAATTATTCAGGTTCCAGAGAGGGCAGAGTTCATGCCTACCTTACCCCTATCAGATTTAAACAGAGCACCTCTTCAATATATTTTATGTATCTGTTTATTCTACAAATATTTATTGGCTGCTGTCTGTATGCCAAACACTGCTGTGGGCATTGGATACAGTAGTGACAAAAACAAACAACAATCCCTGCCCTCCTAGTGTGGAAAACAAACCATTAATATACTCAGTAATAAAGTATAAAGTATATGGAATATTAGATGATGATAAGTGCTGTAATGAAAAATGAAGCAGAGAAAGGAGATACAGAGATGTGTTTTGTGGGGGAGATTGTGACAATTTATAAAGGGTGGTCGAGAAGACCTCATTGAGAAGGTAATGCTTGAATTACAATTTGAAGGACGTGAAGGAGCAAGATGTGCGAATATCTAGGCAAAGTGGGTTTTGGTCAGAGGGAACAGCAGATGCAGAAGCCCTGAGACAGGAGAATGCCTGGCTGGTTTGAGGAATGTGAGTAAAGGAGTGTGACTGGAGTATAGTAAGCAAAGAACAGAGTAAGAGTTGAAGTCACAGAGGTAATAGGAACCAGGCCCAGAAAGCCCTTGTAGGCTTTTATGAGGACTTTGATTTATGCTCTGAATGAAATAGGAAGCCACTGGAGATATATTTAAATAGGGCCCTCCAGCCTTCTGTTTGGAGAGCAGACAGAGGGGGCCAGAGTGACAGCAGAGAGATCTGCTGGGAGACTATTGTAGTAATTCTGGCAAGACAGGCTGGCTTAGGTCAGGACGGTAGCAGAAGAGGCAATGAGAAATGGTCAGAATATTGATACAATTTGAGGAAAGAACCAACAGAATTTGCTGACAGATTGGATGTGGGGTGTGTTCTGTAAACATTTTCACTAGAAGAAGGAACTGTTTCAAATATTGCCTTAGTGTTTCCCTCCCCAGATTATTTTCATCTCATCTTCAGGAAAGAGTTTGCCAATTCCCCCCAACCCAGGTCACTACTTCTGGACAGTTTGTCAATGAGCTTGTCATTGTCCGTCCAGGAATATTGTAAGTAGGATAAAGTCCTGACCATCTGCCGCAATCTGAACAGCACAGAGTAAAGAGAACAGGGAACCATCACTGGCCGGAATCTCAACTCACCATTTCTATTAATGTCATATAAAATTACATCAGCCCTTGGACAGCCAGAGCACACTGTTGGCTCACAGGAAACTTGTGGTCAACTAAAATCCACAGCTCTTTTTCACACAAGCTCTTGCCAATTCAATCCTTTCTTGTCCTTTACTTGTGCAAGTGATGTGTTATTTTGAAATTGGGTTTTTAACTAAAATGTAGACTTGACATTTATTTTTGTTGGGTTTAATCTTATGGATCCCAGCTTACAGAAGTCATGTGTTACCATCTAGTGAGCTCCTCTCTATGTGTCAGATCTATAGGCATTGTCTCATTTTCTCTTAACAGCAACCCTGTGTAAGATTCCTTGCTGTTATTATCCCCATTTTACACATGAAAAAACAGAGGCTCAGTAGATATTCAATAAATATTTTTACTAAATTGACCACCTTCTCAGCCTACTCTTTTATATATTTTATTGAACAAACTCTCACATACACTTATGTTTGTTAGACCTTGTTCTAGTGCTTTACATTTATTATGCATCTTAATACTCACAACAAATCTATGAGGTAGGTGCTATCACCATTCACATTCCTTACGAAACAGGAAATGGAGGCACATAGAAGTTAAGTAAGCTGCCTAGGTCACACAGCTAGCAAGTGTTAGGGACAAGATTTGGACCAAGACAGTCTGGCTTCAAAGATTGTGTTTATAACCACGAAATTATGCTGTCTCAGGTTTCTCTGAGATCCTGGCTCTGCAACTCTCAAGGGAAGGAGGTACCTTGGCCTAACTCATCATCATTGTCCAACAAAACCTGTAGCCCTCCTGTGGAAATCTAGTCCAGGCCCCACTTATGCATGGAAGCTGACCTGTAGGATCATTGAGAAGGAAGACTCATACATTCCCAAATTTAGTCTCGATCTCTCCCCTTCCCTCCCAGAAGTCCACACCACTCTGGTCTGCTGTAGACCAAATTCTTTCAACTTCCCTCCGTGACAGAGATGAAGTGATTCCAAAGCTGAGGAGGGAGCCAGTGTGATGAGACACTCTCCATTCTGGGGAAATCCCTGAAAAGGAAACCACATGACTAGTGGCAACAGGTCTGGAGAAGAAAGATATTCCCTCAAGCCCCTCCCCATCCCAAACAATAGAACCTAAGCCAAAACGATCATATTATGTGGTAAATTAACTCTACAGGACCCTGGCTAGAGTCATGTTTTCAACTGGGTGTGGTAAGAATTTGTGGAGAAATTCGAGCCATTCATGAGTTATTAGCCTATGAAGGATGGTTTTCGTGGTGAAATCCATGGTTATTTCAGAAGGCCATCTTTGGTACCTTATGCAAATGGTCCAAGAACGATCTACATGGAATCACAGGCTAGCAGAATGTACATCAGAGGCCAAAATTAATTCTGAGCTTGAGACAAATCCTGTAAAAAGTGGCACTTGGCAAGAAATCTGTCAAAACTAGCAAATGATTCCTTAATTTGCAGAATTATTACTCAAGCCATTGCTCCTTTTTGACCCCAGTCTTGGGGAATTCATCAACTGATGCCCCAAAGTTGGACTTGACCATATTTATCCAGACACAGTGAAGGAATTCTAGACTTGGAAAATGTTAGAATTAGAAGAGCCATCAGAGATGATACAATGCACAAACTTTCTACAATATACCAAACAAGAGGCTGATCAGCCTCTGCTTGAACTCTTCTAGAGGCAGGGGGTGGGATAGGGGCATTACTAACTGTAAATAATGGTTATCCTTCAATTATCAGGTAACTATAGTGGTCAGGAAACTTTTTAGTGTCCCAAGAGCTACCTTCACAAAATTCTTCCTTAAATCTTCATTTTTCCAGATAAAACATCTTTTTTTTTTTTTTTTGGAAATGCGACAATGAGAGTAAAACAATACCTTAGAGATGTTCTGATTAACTTTGGAAGCAAAGAAACTATCACCTCCAATGTGATGGACACTGTACTTTCATTAATAGACCCCTGAGAACTCAATAGCATATTGAGCAACCACTTAACACTGTGAGCTAGTACTAAGTTTGAAGTTAACTAAAACTGTCATGCCCTATATAGAATTACTGCTAAACCTTGCCTTCACTCTGAGTTCATGCAGCTAGTTTTGAAGCTGATACATAAAACTTTATATTTGCCTCAAATATACGGTTTTTTAAATGTTCATTTTAAAAAACTTTTTGCATTTTTATTTTTAATTATGGGTACATAACAATTGTATATATTTATAGGGTACATGTGATGTTTTGATACAGGCATACCATGTGTACTCATCAAATCCAGGTAATTGGGATATCCATCACCTTAAGCACTTACTGTTTCTTTGTGTTAGGAACATTCCAATTTCACCCTTTTAGTTATTTTAAAATATACAGCAAATTATTGTTAATTATAGTCACCCTATTGTGCTACCAACCACTAGATCTTACTCCTTCTATCTAACTGTATTTCTGTATTCCTTAGCTACCTCCACTTTATCCCCCCCACCCCCAACTACCCTCCCAGCCTCTGGTAACCACCATTCTACTGTCTATCTCCGCATGACTTCAATTTTTTTTTTTAGCACCAACATATGAGTGAGAACATGTGGTATCTTTATAGGTATTTGTCCACTTGACAAATTACTGAATCTTTCAACTTCGGTTTTCCTATCTGTAAAATGGACATAATCACTATTCTGATTTTGCAGGGTTGTGGGGAAGATCAAATGAAACAATATATGTGAAAGTGCTCTGTAACTAGAAAAGTATTATGCCAATGTAAGGCCTGGTGATGACAACAATGAACATTGTTATTTTCTGTTATACAATGTATACAAATATCCCTCCAAGCTTTGTCTTAGTCCTAAATTTGGTCAACATCTTAACCTGATCCAAGTGTCTTTCTGGGTTAACAATAATTCATTAAATCCATACATTTTGTATATGATCATTTAACGAGTTAAACATTCAACTATCCATACTCTCAGCTAGTCCCCATTTCTCCACCTTATCTGAAAGGACATCACAGAAGTGTTTGTTAAGATCCTTGCTGAAGCCCAGGTAAACAATTTTTGCACCTTCCTCTTGTAAGCCCATCCAAAAGGAAATGAGCTTAGTCTGGCATGACTTGTTCTTAATGAACCCACGCTGGTTTCTAGTGATTAGTAAGTCTCTTTCTAAGGGCTCAGAAATCATCTTCTTAATAATCTATTCTAGAAGTTTGCTGGGGACCGACGTCAAACTCACTAGGCTACCATTTGTAGATTCTCCTTGCTTTGGGGGGAAAATCATTGTTTTATTTAGTCTTTTGGCATCTCTCTCCTTATCCATGAGTCTTTGAAGACTACCAGCAAAAGAATCCAAGCTTACAAGATAGACCAGAAAGAAACAGTGCTACATGCTAAGTCGTCTTTTCCTCTCATTTTTCTGTAGTGGGAGAGTTCATCTTTCTTAGACTGATGTAGATACTCCCTCTGCAATTGATGTCATAGGGTTTATTTGTCGTATTTTAGAAAACCCAGAATGCCAGCGGGCATGTTGGTTGACTACGCTAGTGTTCTGTCCAGGGTGTGCTTTTCAAGAGCTGACACTTCTAGAGCAGTGCCTCTCAAACTTTAATGTGCATATGAATCACCAGGGCACTCTGTTAAAATGTACATTCTGATTCAGTAGGTCTGGGGCAGGGCCCGATTATCTGCGTTTCTCACAAGCTCCTAGGTAATGTTCATTCTATTGGCACACATATCATACTTTGTGCAACAAGGCTCTAGATTAATGGTTCTAGACCTTGGCTACATACTATAATCACCAAAAGAGCTCTTTAAAATCCCTATGACCAGATTGTGTCCCACCCCACTGGATTACCTAAATTAAAGTCTCTGGGGTTGGGACCCAGGAATTAGTATTCCTAAAGTCCTCAGGTTATTCCCATACACAGCCAAGGCTGAGCACACTCTTTTAAAGCTAGACCTCAAAAATTATCTGCTGGCTCATGCAACTGCTTAAGTGTAGGTTCCCACCTGCCTACTACAGGCCTATACGTAAAGACAATCTTTCTTGTTAAAATGTTGTTGACTCAGAGTATCGCCTTAAGAGACTGTATTTCAATGTTGGTGATATTAGGGTTACTTTCACTCTCCTACTGCTGCCTACTACCACAATTGAGGGGCCAGAAGGGTGACATGTGTGGGAGGAAAGTTAGGTTAAAATAGTTTTATAGCAATAAAAACTCACTTTTCCCCCAGTGTGTTATTTTATCTAACACTACCACTTGCACAACAATTTACAAAGTACTGTAGAAATGCCCAGGTTGTGGTTTGGCTTAGACCTCCATAGAGAACTCCATTTATAAACATCTCTATTTTGATCAGAGTTAGTATACACATAAAACAGAATATGCCTTACTGTTAAGCAAATCCTGTGTTTATTGATAGCGGGTCAATGAGAGCAGAGGCAGGCTAGCCCAGGCATCTAAAATAATTCGAGACACAGAATATTAAACATGAGACTGAAAGACAAATCATTCAAAGGTAGACTCATCCATGAGAATTTCCCGACATAAAGGTTAAAGGTCAAGACTATGAAATAACAAAAATGTAACAGAAAGCAAGCATTGGAATTGTATGGAACTCGGCATTTCCTAGTTGAGCAATCTTGATATAAATCCTCTCCCTGGCAGCTAAGCAAAGGGAGCGAGCATATCGGTCTGCGGGTGGGGTGTGTGAAGGGCAACAGCTTGGCTGGCACTCTAGCTAGGGGCATACCAGAGGGAGAACAGCCAAATGAGGCCAGTCTCAAAGAGGAACAAAGAGCAGACTGGATGGTGGCAGGTCTCAAAAAAGTTCTAGGCGAGATTCCTCCCCCAGCAGCAATTCTTGCTGGCGCCAGGCCTGACAATCCTTTGGGACAACATGGAAAAAGGCCACTTTGAGATCTGCTAATAGGGTCACCATTATTACACTACTGACCATTTTACAACATCAGAGAGTCAACTTGGGGCAAATCCCTTTGCTTTACACACTGGTCACACATTAGGGGACTTAATAAGGGAAGACCTGGTAGGGAGCATTAGAAGTTCTTGAGTGCTTTTCATTAAAGGCCCTGTCAAAAGATTTTCCAGTGACTCATCCCCTCCTGGAGACCTCCTGAAGACAAAGAAAACATGATATTTCATTTACCTTCTCCTTCTTCAGAAATGAGCTTGTTCCTACTCCTTACGTCCTTCGAACCTCGCAAAATTGTTCCAACATTTTATTCTAAACCTTCTGTCTGCCTAGTTGTGTCAGAGAGAGAGGGGAAATAACCCATCTGGTATCACATCTTAGTTCCAGATGCCATCCAGTGGTTCAAGGGTCACACTACTGAAGGCAACAACTTCGGGGTGAGGGGTTTGTTGACACAAATTTCTGGGGATGCTTCTTACTCTGCCAACAGCTCACCATTTTCCTCTTTCTTCCATGGGCCCTGGGCATTGTTCTGCGCTCTCTGTTAAACAGCTCCCACTCATCCTCCTCCCAAGGCTAACGCACAGTGATTCTTTTCTTTCTTCCTTGTCTAACCAAAAGCAAGCCATAAACCCTTTTGAGATAGCATGGTACACAAGCAGTCAGTTTTATAGTGTTGGGAAGAACATGAGCTTTGGAGTGAAAGAGCCTAGGGTTTGAATCTTCCACTTAGCCACTTATCAACTGCACGTCCTTGGACAAGCCATGAAAACTTGCTGAGTCTCAGCCTCTCTTTTTGTAAAGCTGAAGTGAATAATAATAGACCCAGTCCTGAGAGTTGTTAGAGGATTCACTATGATGTCTGTAAATTGCCTAGCATGCGAAAGGTAATCCATAAATGGTAGCTGTAATTATTTTTTTCTACAGATTTTTCTCTTAGAAAACATAGAGAAAACAGATAATGAAGTTCAAAGGATACTAACTGCAAACAAAAGTTAAAGGCTACAAAGCCATAACACATTTAAAAGGAAAATACAAGAGAAAAATTCTAAAAATCACAATCTGAGATTATCATTGAAATATGAAGAGAAATAACCTTGAGCTGTCTCTGCCCCAGGCTTGCTCAACTTCAAGTTTGTTTTCTTTTTCTTTCTCTTTAAGCTGCAGCTTAAGGTAGAGATTAAAGTCCCTAGCCCAGGAGG
Organism: Piliocolobus tephrosceles; assembly: GCF_002776525.5. Lineage (NCBI taxonomy): Eukaryota > Metazoa > Chordata > Mammalia > Primates > Cercopithecidae > Piliocolobus > Piliocolobus tephrosceles. Next base: position 23,223,075 of record NC_045445.1, read on the forward strand.
CAGACAAGCCTGTGACCTTAGACAAGTCTCTTAATTTCTCCTGCCTCAGCATCCTCATCTGCAGGAGGAGAATAATGAGTGTCAACACTCTTATGAGTGCAATAAGGATGTTAAGTGCTTAGCACAGTGTAAGAGCTCAGGAAAAAGAAGTAACTTTCATTATCTCGCATTCATATCTTCTCAGAAATTCTGGATCTGCAGCTCATAGACTCCATCCACATCTGAAGAATTCTTTCACCTTCTCTTGATACCTAGGTCCTCCTACACTTTCTGGTGAAACTCAAGCTGACTTGCTATCACCTATTGGTTGAACTTATTTATTTCAATCACTCCAACAAGGAAGAAAAGATGAGAGTACACAAACCCCAAACTGTAGGAGACTCTGGGACCTTGGCGAGCACAGAAGGAAAGGTAGGAGGGGAAGCAGAGCTTGGAAATCCATTCATTCCTGCCTTGTTGGCCCTCTTCTCCACATGCTAAAAGCAAGCCAGGAGGCTCTGGAAGGCAGGACAGTGCTTTAGCTCTGCTGCTCCCTCCAGTGGTGGGGCCTGGAGAAGTCACGAGGTGGAGTCAGGAGTCATAAGGTGGAGTCAGGAGGCTCGCAGGGAAGGGGAAATAATAACATCAGCGACCTTCATAATAATAATGACAACAGGAACAATAATCGTCAACAGGGTTATAGGGAAGAAGGAATAATAATAATAATAGTAATATTTGGTGGACTGCTGGAGAAAGAGGACAAAAGTTCTTGGAAGACTCATGGGCAAAAATGGATAATGATAATTTAATAAATATGACAAAGACTATAACAATCCTTAGTGGGTTCATGCAGAAGTGGGAATAGTCATGATTACAAAAGCTAACACTCATCAATTTCTTCCTACACATCAGGCACTGTGCTAAGTGCTTAAAATACATTATTTCACACAACTCTACAAGAGACTTGCAATTCTGAAAGATTAAGTAACTTGCCCGGAGTTACAGAGCTAGTGAGTAACAAAGCCAGTATGAAACCCAGGTTTGCCTTACTGCAGAATCTATGCACTTTCCCCTGGACCATGTGGTAGCAATAGAAAGAAACCAGCAGACCTAGCTGGTTAGAACACCTGTTTGCCTCCCAGTCCCTCTCAGCTAAAGTGTTTACAGGGCTGTGGGCACTGGTTGCCATGGGAGCCACTCTCTATCCCTGGCTTCTTATTACCAGTGATGGACTAGGGGGCTTCTGGAAAATAGAATCCTCCCTCACCTCCAGAAGGGTGGCAAGTTCCCTACTGAGTAGAACAGTCTGGTACCCAGACAACCTGGGTACCAGGTGTGTCATCCTGTCATAAATGTGTGAACTGAGAGACATGAGGGAGATTCCTCTTCCCTAATTACCAATGCTTGAAATTGGACCTGTGGAACATTCTGTGCTTTATTAAAATGCAAATACCTGTTTTTATTTATTTACACCGCAGTGTGAATCTTTTAGTCCATCATTTTCAAGAAAACTAGTCCCTGAGACTTTAGTCTAATATAGTTAGCATGGCAGGCAAAGCCCTTCAAAATCTCTAGTCTCTGTTTCTATCTCCAACTTCAACTGCTCCCACTCTCCAACCTAACATCCCCTACCATACTGCAGCTCCCAACCAATAATTTCTTTATGTTACTGTTCTCTACAATAACATATAGAATATAGAATAACATGTATTTTCTTGGAGTAACCCCTACAACTCTCTTCTTCACCTAATTCCTGGTCATCAATCACAATGCAGTGCAGATATCACCTTCTTCCAGTAAGCCTCCCCTTGCCAGCAACCATGATGGTGACATAATTTGGCTTAGGTGACCATCTCCTATGCTGTTAGAGTAGCCTGTGTAGTGGTCTAGCTTTCTGTCTATATATTTACACATATGTTATAATTGGAGTTGGTGTGCATTATATTTCACTTATATATAAAATAATATTTATTTAGTGATAACAAAGAACGGTAATAGTAATAAATGCACATGGTTAAAATATGCAAACTGTACACTAGATTATGAAATGAAAAGTAGAATATGTCCATATCAAAGCCTCCCACCACAGTCTTAATCTCCAGAGGTAAGCTCTCTGTTAACAGTTTCTCGTGTATTTTTCCAGAATTGTTTAACGCATATGCAAGAATATCTGCATATGCTTTGTTGTCACACAGATCAGATCATACTGTTCTGCACCTTGCTTTTTTCATTCAATGTATCTAGGAGCACTTCCCATATCAGAGAATACACACACACACACACACACACACACACATATATTTAATCTGTTACATACTATTCAAAGGATGGATGTACCGTGATTCACTTACCTATTGAGGAGACTGTCTTATTTTTTCTATTGTTGTTTTGGTTTGGTACTGCTGTGCTTGTTTTGTTTTGCTTTGGTTTGCTATTAGAAACAATGTTATAATGAACATCCTTTTTACAAATGTGTATTTACTTGTTTATGTAAATGTGCCCTAGGGATAAATTCTTAAAACTAGAATTGTTGGGTTAAAGATTATGGCCTTTTACAACTTTGATAAATATGTCAAATTGCCCTCCAAATATATAGCTCCAAGTTTTACTTTGACTGTGCATGGGAGTTACTGCATCCCTACAGCCTCAGAAACATTGTTCTATAAAACTTCATCATATTTTAAATGTGATAGGGGAAAATTATAACCCATTGTTTTGATTTGTCTTTAAACAATTATAAGCAAGTTTGAGCAGAATTTTTCTATCCATTGGGTATTTATATTTCTTTTTCTGTTAAGATTCCTTATCCGATTTCTAGAGTCTTTTCCCTTCATGAACTGTAAATGCTTCAGGTATATTTTTAAAAGTAGTCTGCTGTCATTTTTGTCATACATATTTTTTTCTTAGTTTGTCATTTGCCTTTTGACTTGCCTAATTATTTATTTCTGCCATACAGAAATGATAGTATTTATGTAGTCAACTGTATCAAATTTTTCATATATATATATATAGTCAGTTTTTTTTAACATGCTTACTTAGAAATGTTTCTTTTATTGCAAGATTATAAAAGCAATCACCATGTTTTCATTTAGTACCTTGTAGTTTTTCTGTCTTTTAATATTGAAACTGTTGATCAATCCATAATTTATTTCGGTGAATAGTAACTTGGGATCCAGATATTTTATTCAAGTAGCTAGCCAGTTGTCCAATCACTTTGTGTTTTTTAATGTTTACTTGTCTTTCCCACTGGACTTTGAGTTCTTCCAAGAAAATAACCATTATCTTATTAATGATTGGGGCTCAACATTTAACACTATGCCTGATACATGATAGCACTTGCTATTATAGAATGCCAGAATGTGGAATGAATGCCAGGTACTATTTCAACTTCCTCTGTTGGTGAACAAAGCCTACTTAAATAAAATTAATAGCCTATATGTGCCACATTTTGCTAAGTCTACTGCTAACCCAGTGAGACCTCTTCACATCAGCTACTCCCTGCTACCTATAACCTCTTATGCAAGCCAGATGATTAAAAAGGCTAGATAGATGTGAATAGACCCTAATTAAATATTGCAGGCACATGGTAAAAAGAAACATAATAAAGCTCCATCTGGCCAAGAAGCCCCCTACTCCATAATTACTAGTGCCTGAAATTCTATCTTTAGGACTTCATATTCTTTATTAAAATGCAAATATCTTGTTGAACTGGGGTTTTTTATTCGTTCACATCACAGTGGGAATTTTTGTTGTCTGATTGAATGCAAATGCAAGTGCGCACACGCACACACAGACACACACACACAAACACACACACACACACAAACACGTCTATAAAAACAAGTTTTGAGAGGAAGGCCAGAAAGAAGTAAAGACCATCCAGGGGTACAAGAGGGATCACTGGGGAACAAGGAGTGAGAGGGGCACATGGAGAAGAGCACTTACAACTCATGCTCTAACAATGACACTTTAATATACCAAGCTGCTTAATCACGAAATACATCATCCCACTCACCTCTTCTCAGCCTCAGCAGTCTGAACTTTCTGGACCTATTGGATATATTTGTAGATAACTACTTAGAGAAGATCACATGAGCCAATTAAGGGCTAATTTCTTTGGAGTATCTCCGAGAATTGTAGCTTGAAAGAGCATTTGGATATTATGTTTTCCTTAAAAAAAAAAAAATCTAATAGTTGATTCTGGTGCCCAACATGCCTTCTCGTCCTCTACTGACCCCAAACTTAACATTCACCTGATTAAAAGTACTTTGGGGAAGCAAATGGTAAAATAAAAATGCCAAGATGAATCTCAGCATCCTTCTGATTTGACGTTTTAAAATATATATTGTAAAATTCCCTCTCCCCTATTTTGCCTGGCTAAAAAGAAACCCAAATGTCAGGGGTCTTAAATTGGTTTGACAAGTAAACTTGCAAGCCTGCTCAGCACCCAGGCTTGTGCGTTTTGGACTTGACGTCAATGAACAATGGGGGTTAAGAAAGTCATTTTCCTGGCTTATTAGAATCTCTCTCTCTGGGCCCAAGTCATTCCTCACATGCCCTGGTCAAGTTCGTCTGAGCTTCTCCCATCACAAGCTGTTTTTCATTTACTAGTTTGTATGAAAAATTGACCATAAAAGTCTGTACATAAGCCATTTGTTTATTGCTAATCTATCCCTGGAGTTGAAGGGAATAAAATAACTAATGGTCTCTGAAATTAAGAGACTGCCTTTATTAAAAGTGTAAATTCAATGGAAGGTGCAGGATTTGAGTTAACACCCATTCATATATTAGCAAGAATTCGTGTTGGAGTCTTCCCTCCAGAAACTCTGAGGGCAGAGTTTATGAAAAGGCAAATAATAGAAAGGGAAATAAGACACTGAACCCTTGAGGGTGGGGGCTGCCACCAGTCCTAAAAAGACTCTGAAATAAGAAGTAGGGTAACACTAGAAAAAAATCTTTAGTTTTCTCCCAAATTCATCTGAAATCTGGTCCGAGGACTAAGAGCTCTGGAACTTACAAATAATTTATTAACTCTGGAAGATAAAATAATAATAATAGTGGAGTTACTGGTGATACTAATGACAAGTTACATTTACTGAGCACTTACTTTGTGCCAGCCACTGTATGCATAGTAACACATTTAAGCCTAACAATAACTCTAAGGAAAGCACTATTATATTCTTAATTTTACAGAGGAGGTAATTGAGGCTCAGCCAAATTAGTAACTTGCCCAGTGTCATATAATTGATAAGCAGAGTTCTTCTCCACTATGTTGAGAACCAAGGCTGAGTCACAAAGTCCTTTTTTGAACCATCGTGCTAATGCTACTTAACAGCAGGCTTGAACTGTTACTGCATGTTATTTCAGCACTTTGACCCACAGAAATCCCAACCCTGGAAATAATTCTGAGTCAGAGTTGGCCTTTCTGTATTTTGCTTTTCCTGCCTGGGCCTACTCCTCTAGATTCTTTGGGAGCCACTTCTACACTCCATTTTGCCACCTCCCTCCTCAGTTGACTGATACAGATCAAGTGACAGAAGGTAAGGACACATCTGATGCATGTCAGGCACTTTCTTGGGTACTTTCACATTTGCTTTTCATTTAACAAAACAACCTTTGAGGTAGAGATTATCATCTCCATTTGGCAGATGGCTTAGCTGAGGCTAAGACAGGTTAAGAATTTACCTAAGATAAGTGACAATTGGGGGCATAAGTCTTATTTGACTCCAGCGCTTGAGAGGACTTGTGAGACACGAACAATTTATACCTCCTGAGAGCACTTGCATGTTAAAAGGAGACTTCTGTTTTTCCAAGGGACTGAATGACTAACTAATGTTGGAAACCTGTGGTGGAAGGGGCAGGCAGGTGAGGTATAACTTTTGGGATACGAGATCTTTGTCACAGGGTTCTTTTCACATCAACCCAAGCAGATGCCTTCTCATTAACCCTCTCTCGTCCTTCCAACACACACAAAGATAACACTAGCTAGGCTGACCCTGCCCCAAGTCAGTTCTTTCCCTTGCTGGGATTACTCTGTAAAACATGACAGAAATACAAAGGTCAGACTCTAGCTCCTTTTTCCTGACTCAGTCTGCCCCTTACATAAAGGCAGAGAGTTCAATGCACATTCGAATATTTAAAGGAGGGTAGTATGGAGTTTGTCTAGCCCCTAAAATTGAGACAAAGGTGTCTGGGAAGAATAAATGAGTCCTGGAAGAGTCCTGTTGGTTCAAGCCCAATAAAAATTCATACTGCCCTTCTTCTAGTCACAGGGGCCACCATAAAACGGTGCCCTCTCCTTTGTCTTCCCAACACTGATGAGTCACTAAGTTAGTTCTTTATTTCTAATTTCAATAAATTAGAATAAGGACTCAGACTTTCTAACACAGAGAATTATATTTACCCAGTCACTTAATGAAAAATGCATCATTGAAGCCTTGCAGTACCTAAGCACTAGGAGCACGATAGATTAATTTTATTAAGTTGTTTTGCCTTTAGGATACAAAGCACTCTCTCTCAGTTTTATTAGATGAGAACCCATCGGGCACGTATGTTAATTTTATAGTGAATCTGAAATTTTCAGCTGCAAATCACTTCTCCTTTTGTGTTTAATGAAGCCACTCTGACATTGCAAAACACTCTCTCTCTCCATCTCCACCAAACTATCTGACCAGTACTACTTCTAATATGATCTAAATTCATGAATTTTTAAGATTTGGATGTTTATGACTTTCCATTTTAAAACTACCTTTTCTTTATTCTTTCAAGCAGAAGCGTTAAACATAGGCCTATTTATTTATTTACTTGTGTGTATATTTATTTATTTTTAATGGAGATGGGGTCTCGGTATATTGCCCAAGCTGGAGTTCAGTGACTATTCACAGGCATGATCGCAATGCCCTGTAACCTCAAACTCCTGGCCTCAAGTGATCTTCCCTCTTCAGGCACCCGAGTAGCTGGGACTACAGGCATATGCCACCATGTCCAGCTTGAAACTTAGGTATCTTAAGTCAATGTTCTATGAAAACAATCAGCCTACAATGTTGTTCAAGAATTTAGTACATTCTGCACTGTATGTGGATTCATGGTTTAACATTAGCAAACTTTAAAAGTAATTGTAGTTCATTTTTTTTGTGGCCTATTAGAATCACTCCCTTTGGGCCCAGGGCATTCCTCACAAGCCATCATCTTATGGGATGTTAGACTTTGCTCACAATTTCATAGTTTGTATGAAGTACTTCCCATAAAGTTGTTTCTGTATTGGAGGTGGGTTTTTCCGTTTGTGTGTGTGTGTGTGTTTGTTTGTTTTGAGACAGAGTCTAGCTCTGTCACCCAGGCTGGAGTGCAGTGGTGCGATCTCTGCTCACTGCAACCTCTGCCTCCTGGGTTCAAGCGATTTTCCTGCCTCAGCCTCCTGAGTAGCTGGGATTACAGGCATGCGCCACCACACCCAGTTAATTTTTTTTTTTTTTTTTTTGTATTTTTAGTAGAGACGGGGTTTCACTATGTTGGTCAGGCTGGTCTCGAACTCCTGACCTCGTGATCCGCCCACCTTGGCCTCCTAAAGTGCTGGGATTACAGGCGTGAGCTACCGTGTCTGGCGTGTATTGCAGGTTTTTCCCTAATTAAGGAGAAAGCAAGCATGACTATAGCAGACCTATCCCTGTAGAAAGTGACTAAAGGTAGACTAGGCTCACATGGCTGCTTTCCTCTCCAGCTCCTAATCTCTATAAATGACAGAAAATATATATTCAAAATTAATATATTCACAACAGAAATTAAAAATAAGAAATATATTTGCCTGTCATACATTTTGAGGAATCCTTTTGAGTCAAAAGGTAAAGGGAATAAAATTAATGGAGGAAAGCATAGCCTAAAACATTCGCAGTGGAGGATGACTGAATAAGGTGGCTATGACTCCATATGATCTCCCAGCCCAGAGACAGGAGAAAAAGGTGGTATATGGAAGCCACAGGAAAATCATATTTGTTAGGGTACCCCAGTTTGAACAGGTGAGTGGTTTTATTCATTCTCCTCTGCCTAATTGTGTCAGGTACTGGGCAGCATAGATGGTTTCTCAGGCTAGAAAAAGTATTTTGGATGCTTGGGCTGGAAAAGCAACGCAGGTTGCAGAAGCAAGACCAAGTGGTTGGCCACACCTAGGAGAAACAGGAAGCCTTCATACCCAGAAGATGAACTACTTATACACTCCACTCAGCAGCATGACCTGTCCTTTCTCAAAATCTTGATGAGTGTTCAGGCTGTGAGAAACAGAAATGTCATCTAGAAGCAAACAGAGATTCTCAAAACCCATGGTAAGCACTAACATAAAATTCGCAAACATTTGGGGAAAACCAGCACCATAAAATAGAGTCACCAAACTCACGAATCAGGACTAATACCCAAGGAAGCAGAGTAACTAGGAATTAAAGAAGAACAAAGAAAAATTGAAAAGGAAATTGATCTAAAACATTGATAATAGTAAAACATTTCTCAAAGTTGAATAAAGACAAAGTCTTCAAATAAAAATCACATACCAGTCACTGAAAAAGATATTTTAGTACAAAGATATCTGTACCTAAGACACATCATGGCGAAATTTGAGAACTCTAAGGATAAAGAAAACAAAATTTGTGAAAGTATCCAAAGCAATGAGCAGGCTACCTGCACAGGAAAGAGAACCAGGCTAGTATCAGATTGCTCGTTAGCAATACTCATATTAGGAAATAGTAATGGATTAGCGTCAAATTCATGAGAAAAAATAATTTGGAAGCAAGAATATCATACTAAGAAAGACTAAAATTTAAGTTGGAGGGCTGAAGGTTGTTGCAAAAGGAAAATATTTTTCAGACATGCAAGAACAAATATTTCACCAACCATTATTCATCTTTGAGTGAATTATTACAGGATGTACTCTAGCAAAATAAAAACTGAATCCGAGTGGATTACGTGTAGTAAAAGAAACAATGGTGAACAATGAAACCAGTAAAAAACCATAACTAAATCTAAATAATTATTGTTGTAAAAAATAGTAACAATATGGACTAAATCCTAGATGATCTCAACATGAAAACTTGTGAGGTTTAAGAGAAAAGAAAAAAGGAAGGTAAAATATTGCTGTGGTTGTTATGTTTTTCAGATAAGTATATAAATAATCATAAATTCTAGAAATGTATGGAGAATATATCTGTGAGTAAATTTGAAGAAATTAAGCATTGCCACTGGAATATGAAATATAACGTAAACCTTCCAAAATATTACTAGAGAACAAAAAATAAAATACAGAAACACCACCAATCTCGTCAATTACTGGAAAGAGAAAACCAACAAGAATCATAATAATAGAAAAGGTAAAATAAGATGGCAGGGATAATCATAAGTATCAGCAATCATATTAAACCAGAATGGGTTGAATCCCCTTACTAAAAGATAATCTCAGATTGAACAAATAACAAGATTGAAACACATCCTGCTTAAAAGAGACACACTTTAAACAAAATGACACGAGAAACTTGAAAATAAATGAACTGAGAAAAAACAGATGACAATGCCAACAAAAATAAAGTAGATGTAGCGATATTAATGTGGGGCAAAATAAAGCAAAGACAAAAATTTAAAGGCACAAGACGGATATTTCAAATTGGTACACTCCATTAAGAATATATACCAGTCATTAGACTATTCATAAGAACACAGTTTTGAAATAAAGAAAATAAATATGAATAAGAGAAAACAAGAAGAAATGGTAACCCACAACATTAATGAAAAATTTTCCACACCTCTCTCTCAGGAAACTGACAACAGGTCAAGTAGAAACAATAATAAAGATGAAGAGAATTTGGAGAACAAAATTCGTGAGTTTCATAGAATAGCTATGTAAGTGAATGCATCCAACAAGCATAGAATAGTTAGTCTATAAACATATGTGGGACACGCAAAGAATTTGACTATACATAAGTAGGTATAAAATTATAAAGGAAATCTCAACAAATTCAGAAAAGCATAAAACATTAAGACTGCATACACTGAACACGTATTAACACAACTAGAAATTAGCAGTAATGGTTAAAAAATTATAAAGAATGTCTACATAATTATTAAACAATTCCTTCTCAATGGTTCCACGTCAAAGAAAAACATTAAAGTTAACATAGCAAACTATTTAGAAATGAGCAAGAGTGATAGCACTGTATAGCAAAACCTATGGAGCATGGTCAAAATGGCACTCAAAGAAAACATAGCCTAAATAAATTTATGAGAAAGCTCAAGATGTTAGAAAAACAACCAGGTTAACTCAGAGAAAGTAAAAGTGAACACAAGTATAAAAGCATGAATTAAACAAATTTTGACAAGTACAAAACAAAACAAACAAAAATGGGTAGTGCTGATGGATAAAACCTGGAACAATTGATTTGAAAAGACTACTAAAATAGCTAAACTTTTGGGGATGTCTGATCAAAGAAAACAGATAGAAGATATAAGCCAACAATGTTTAGAACAGTAGTTAAAATAACTACATATGTGGAAGATATTTAATATTCCATTAAATGTAATTATGTATAATTTTATGACAATAAAATTTTAAAAATCAATACTTAAAGAATTACTTTATAGGAGAACACAAATTGCTGAAATTTACCCAAAAAGGAGTAGAACATCTGAACTGACCAATAATCAGAAAAGTAGTCATAGATTTACCCCTAAAACAAGGGCCCAAAAATTGAAATAGACAAATTCTGTCAAATCCTCAAGGAACAAATCACTCTTATGCTCTCAGAAGTATTCTGAAGCACAGAAAAACAATGAAATATTTTCAACTCATTTTGCAAGTCTAGCATAATTGTGATGCCAAAAATTTGGGTAAACAGCAGAAAAAGAAAACTATGGGACCAATCTCACTTAGGAAGATAGACTCAGAATGCTAAATAGAATATTAGCAATTCGAACCCAGCAGTGTATTAAAAAATACATCATGAGCCATGACCAATGAGGCTTTTTCCATGAAATAAATATGACCTAATATGAGAGGATTTACTAATGTAATTCACCACATTAACATATTAAAATATAGAAATTATATAATCACCTAAATAGATGCCTCAAATTATTTCATGAAACTAGCTATTCTCAACATAATATACGCCATTCTAGCAGATCTTATTTTAGTGTTGAAAAAACATTGCTGTTTTCAGTTAGCAGACTGAGCTTACAGTTGTAACACATTTTTCCCAAGTTATGCTCTTCATTGTTGATTACACCTCACTGACAAATTTGAATCTGATACTTCCCGTTAATTAATCTTAAGGATTTTCACTCTGTTATTTCTCCAATGTTTTGCTTATTTACTGATTTGAAGTTTAGTTTCTATATTTTAGTTTATTTGATCTCACCACTAAAGTTTTGTTAACACGTATTCTGTGGTCCCTCAGAGTTCATATATACAATTCAAGCATGTTTTCATTCTTAGAACTTTTGAATCTCTGATTAAGTTAACAAATGCAAATAATCATGAATGAGTAGAATCATGCTAAAAAATCCCTTCTTAAAAACAGTTTGTGTAAGTGTTAACATAATCACAATCGCTGAATGATTGGAAATTCATTGACTAGAGTGATTCCATGAAACTTTAGATTCAGCTGAATCTTCAGGAATATACATGAGTGTTTTACATAGACCTAATTAACAGCATCTTCTTAATGTTAGGTAAAGTTGGAAAAGAATAACATATTCTTAATTTGTGAATGATATCTACCATAAACCTACAGCAAAAAAATCATATTTAATGATGGAACAGAAAAATTCCCCTAAACTACAGAAATGAAAAAGGATTCCCACTATCTTTGTTTTTATTCAGCATTATACTGGAGGTTCAAGCCAATTCAGTGAGACAAAAAGTAAGAAATACAAATATTGGGAAGGAAGAGGCAATGTAACTGTTTACCTTGAAAAGGCCAAAAAAAAAAAAAAAAAAAAAACTCACTAGAAATTTTAAAAAGTCTGTTTTGTTCCATTTTAATCCCCAGGGCCAAACACAATGTCTGGCATATTGTGGGCACCCAAGTAATATTTCTTGAAAAAGTAAAATAAATGAAGCAACAGATCTGAAAATGTAACAGGAAAAAAATCGCAATAGGAAAAATGTAATGAAATACTTAGGAAGAAATGTAATAAAACACATTCAAGCCTGAATAAACCTAAGAAGGCATATTCAAGACCTATCTAAGGAAATCCTAAACTTTACTGAAGGTCTTAAAAGAAGAACTTAATAAATCAAGAGCCTTATAATGTTCCTGGATGGGATGAATCACTGTTATAGAAATGTCATTTCTATCCAAATTATTCTTTATATTAAATTCAATTACAATCAAAACCTAGGTAGGAATGTTTACAGAATTTGAAGCTGATTCTAAAACTCACCAAGAAAAGAAATTGTATGAAAATAGTCAAGACAATTTTGGAAAAGGAAACCAAAAAATGATTTATTCTATCAAATCTCAAAATATGTTAGAAACTTACAGTTTATTCAGACAATATAGTATTGACACAGGAATAGCCAAAGAGGTCAGTGAAACAGAACATAGGATCCTAAACCAGATCCATGTAAATAAAAGGAAATTCATTATATGATTAATAAAGAAGTGTCTCTAATTAGTTGGGAGACCATGAACTCTTCAGTAAATGTTAGGACATTTAATGATTGGTAAGAATATGTGTGAATAAATATGTATTATATGTAAATATACATGTATATATAAACATATATATGTATATACACACAAGTAAAGACATAGAGTCAGATGGAGATAGAGGTCCCTACCTCACAACATAAACAAAAATAAATTCCCAATGGATTAAGGAGTTCTATAAAAAAGCAAAACTATAAGTTATTAGAAAAAAATATAGTAGAAATAATTTCAGAGAGGAAAAAGACGTTTTAAGCAAGACTCAAAATGCAGAAATCATAAAAAATAGATAAATTTGACAGAATTGAGAATTTTTAAGTTCTGTTTGGTATTCACCACAAGCAAAGTTAAATGAAATTGTATTCTGTAACATTATTATAATTTATATATGATTTTATAGTTATCGACATATGCATTTACATGAATATAAAATGTATAACCCTTCAAATCAATACCAAAAATATAAACAATCCATTCTAATGAATGGACAAGGGATATGAATGAGCAAATGACCAGCAAACAGGAAATGCAAATGGATAGGAAACATAGGAAAAAGCACTTAACCTTCCAAGTAACCAGAGATAATTTTCTTCATCCATAAGACTGGCAAATGAAAATGTCTGACCATATCAAGTGTTGATCAAGTTGTAATGAAACTGCCAGCAGGTGTGTAAATCGGCACTAGTAGTTTAGAGAGCAGTTTGACAGTGTGGAATAAAACTGAAATGTTAAAGCCTAGCAATTCCACATCAAAGAATATACCCTAAAGAAACACTTGCACATGCATACAAGGAGATGCCCAAGGCTGTCCACTGCAGAACTGTAGCTATAGTTATTTGTAAACAAATACTTACCAGTGAAAAATAGCTAAACAAATGGTGGTACTGTATATGCATACTATGTAGCAGTTGAAAAGAATGAAATAGATTTGTATGTACTGACATGAAAATATCCCCATGAACATGCTGTTCAATAGAAAAAAAACTGACTTGTGGAACAATACACACAGTATGATATCATATATTTTTAAAATAACCCCAGAAACTACATGTATCTATATGACTATAGATACATAACAATTGTCTGGAAAATGACACTACAAATATAATTTGTGTCTCAGAAGAGAGATGAAGTGGGAGCTGAATGGGGATTTTGGTATTCTTTAACATTTTTACAATGAGAAAAGATCCACATATTACTTGTGAAATTTTAAAAAATACGTTTTAAAAACACAAAAGAAAAAGTGACAAGCAGGGCAGGCAGGTACTCTCCTGCAACTCCCACATTTTACAAGTGAGAAAACTGAGCTCAAGAGCAACTGAGTGACTGTTTCAAGGTCACATGGTTAATCAGTGGCAGAACTGGAATTGGAGTCCAGGCCTGTGGTCTCCCATGCCAGGGAGTGCCACCTAGGAAGCCATTTCCATTATTACCTAGATTCCCACTTGTTCCATCCAACAATAGAAGTCATTTTGTGATGTTACCGGGATTGTCATTTTGGGATTATTAGACCAGTACCTTCTTTGTAAATGCTAAACAGGCCAAACAGAACCTTTTGGCCCCTGTAGAATGCAACACAACAAAACATCATTTTCTCCAACCACCTATTAACCTTAAGACAAATTACCTTGGTAATCACAATACTGGATGTTTTCTCTGTGTGTGCATAGGGAAAACAATTCACAATAGACCTCATCTAATGCTTTATGATGCTGAATGATTACTTTTATTAAATATGTTTCTGTTAGGACTTTAGTCTATCACTTATCTCCAAGTCCTCTGTATAATTCTGAAAATATTTTCATTTATACTTTCTGAAAACCTTTTTAGCTCCTTAAACTTGGTCTTTAATAATTGAAATACTAGATAAAGGAGAGAGAATCCATTCTTTGGATCAACATTTGTACCCTCCACAACATGACCCCAGACAACCATTGCAGGAATTATTTCCTCTACTGCCCTACAAGAACTCTTGCCTCTGGTTACACTGGACTGGGCTACTTAGTGTCCCTAAAGCACATTTTGTCCATTCTTATTTCTAGGACATTGTTCAAGCTTGTATCTCTCTCCAGCTTGGAATACTGTACCTCATCTATCCACCTACTCTTATGTAAAGTAGTATATTGTAGTGATTATTTTTTAAAGCATAGACTGTGGATCAAGACTGGGGTTCAAATCCCAGTCTCTTAAATTTTCTTTCTGATTTTAAGCAATTTATTTAACATATCTGAGATTCTGTTTCTTCATCTTTAAAATGGTAATAATAATACCCATCTCATACAAAGGTTTTGAGGATGCATAGCTCCTTTAGCACAGTGTCTGCAACATACTGAGTCTTTATTATTACCCATCTTTCAGCAATCCCCCTACAATCTCCTTAGCCTCAAATATGTGTGAAACCACATGGGGTCACATGCACATGTTGGCTTGTCTGCCCACAGAACTCAGGCATGAGGAGAGGCCAAGTTTTTCTTGTCTTAACAACCAACCAGAATCAGGTCAATTCCCATCCTATCTTCATACCCCAAGGATGATGGAAGTCTAACTTCAGTTCTCAGTTCCACTCTACATGGACTAGAGGCATTCAATGGCTGACTGCAAAGGCGTAATAGATAAGCTGAGCCAAAAGTACTTCTGGGAAGTTAGGACAAATTACAAACCTCACCTTGAGCAGCTGTGCCAGAGTTGGAATTCATTAGGGAAGAGAAAGAGCTACCACTATCTAAAATATTTCCTGAAGGGTCAAATTTACAATGCCTAAAATTTTTCCATTAGAATTTAAGTCTAGAAGACCTGTAATCTGGGGCTTTGTGCATAGTTTCTGAGAAATAGATTGATTATTGGAATGGAAATTTAAAAAGAAGAATGTATGTCTCCAAATTGAGTGGCTGGTCTTCTTTAAAATGCAAATACCTCATAAGGGGTATAGCATTAAGTTGTTTTTATCCATTCACACCACAGTGTGAATTTGTATTTCAAGTCTGTTCCAAGAAAAACAACCAGAGAAAACAAGCTCTCAAAGAAGAAGACTAGAGAGAAGAAAAGGTCACTGCAGTGCACATGGGCACCCACCCCTAGAGAGAAGGACACAGGAAGAGGGTTGTGTAGAAGACAGCACTCAGAGATCATGTTCTCATACCAGGACGTTTATTTACAAAGCAGGTTAATAAAAAAAAATGCATTCTACTTACTTCTTTATGTACAAAGGCAATCTAAGCTCTCTAGACTCAATGGACATATTCCTGTTAGAGGGAATTGCATTAGTTGGTTGTGGGCTAATTTCCTAGAATATTTCCCAGAAATTCAATAAAGAGTATTTGTGCATTATATTTTTCTTGAAAGACTCCACTCCAATTGATGATTCATATGATGAACATATCTCCCCATCTTCCACCAAAAACAACAACCCAATTATTATTATTATTATTATTATTATTATTATTATTATTATTATTATTATTTTTACTCTAAGTTCTGGGATACACATGCTGAATGTGTAGGTTTGTTACACAGGTATATATGTGCCATGGTGGTTTGCTGCCCCTATCAACCCGCAATCTAGGTTTTAAGCTCTGCATGAATTAGGTATTTGTCCTAATGCTCTCCCTTCCCTTTCCCGACCCCCCAACAGGCCCTGGTGTGTGTTGTTCTCCTCCCTGTGTTCATGTGTTCTCATCGCTCAACTCTCACTTTTGAGTGAGAACATGTGGTGTTTGGTTTTCCGTTCCTGTACAACAACCCAATTTTTAAAAAAATAGTGACTTTGAGTATTACTAGTCATAGGAACCTGGAGAAGGAATGTGGGGGATTGGGGGTATACCTGGGAGCCAGGAGAGATTGATTCCTACAAAGATAAACCCTCACAACTGGCTCACTCCCAACTTTGGTCAAAGTGTCCATGCTGCAAATCAGTTCATAAATTTATCACTACTCTTACTATGTTTTATTATCATTACCTATCGATGTCTCTGAATCCTTCAGAAAAGTAGGGACTATGGCTTCATCATCAATGGATCTTCAACCATTTGCATAGCGTCTAGCACCTAAGAGATACTCAATTAAGTTGATCACATGAATGAATGAGTGAATGTATGAATGGGTGAATGAAGAGATGAATTCCTGAATGGAAATCAAAATGCCAGGGTGGAGAGAACTCTTGATTCAGGTAATTCAAGAGCCTATGGTGAGAATTGGGTATTCTCCAGTGAGAGACTGAGAATGAATTACTTGCAATTATTCTCTGGTTGAGTGAGAACCAAGGTAAAACCCCTGGGGTTACAACAGTTAAACAGAATGAGTCTTCCAAGATCCCCCTCCCATTCTCCATCAGCCTTGAGGACACTACAGTAACATCTGTCCCTGGGAACATGTCAACCCCTAACATTCTCCTCATGGAGTGGAAGAAAAACCAAAATTGGTTGCCAGAAGACCAGGGTTCAAATCCTAACTCTGCCACCTACAAGTTCTAATCCCTTAGGCAGGTCATGTGAATCTTGTATCAGTTTCATCATCTATAGAATAGGAATAACAAAATGTTTACTCTGCTGGGCTATTTTGTAGATTTGGTGGGTCAGCATATGTGAAAACACATAGTAGGAATTTAGAAAATATTGTATCTATACTTGATCCTTATCCTTCAGTGGCACTGTTGACCTAGATTAGGAATCCTGTAGGGCCTCTGAGATTCCAGGGGCAGGCAAACAGATATTTCATCAAATCTGACATCTCAGATGTCAGCAAAGGCCTAGGGAGTGTGTGTGGGAGGAGGAGGTGGGGCACAGATAGAAGCAGGAGGTGGAAACACAGAAAAGTGCAAATAACTGGGGAAAGAAAATAACAGGAGACCTTGTAATACTTCACTTCTAGGGAGAAGGAGAGGAAAGAAGAGTGAGGCTGGTAAGGTAGTGGTTGTGGCTTAGCAGTAATTAGAGGAAGCTGGAAAAGTCCTCAGAATAAAAAGAGCAATCAATGACCCTTGGTTTTGACTTGTATCCCTAACCACTGGTGGCTGCCATAAAACAGAACCTTAACCTCCTAACACAGAGTGAGCAGAAAGCTTCAGCCACACCCCTTCATGCAAAGAGGCCTGATATTCTGTTACTCCTCCCTTAGCACAGCACTACCACCCTAAATATTCATTTAGTCCCATCACAGGCTAAAATGTTTGGTTGAAATAGTTCAAGGAGGAGAGAGGATATTTGCGAAGGGTAAGGCATGCTGGATTCACCTGATACTCACACCCAGCATGGCCAAAGCAGGCTCACAAGAATGTCCATGGACACTCTGATCCTTTTCTGTACTGTCTCCCTTCGCAGAAGGCTGTAGAGAGAGAAGTAACCAAACAAAGCAGTGATTCTTCAGCTTCAAGGGACTGGAACAGTATCTAAAATCTGTCCCCGGCACTCACAGAACAACTCTAGATATGCCCTCACACCACCTTAATCCCCTATGCACTCCAGCATAGCCCTAAAAGACAAAGGTCTAATACTTTTTCCCTTTGAAAATCCATATTCCTTCTCAAAGCTTCCGTTTCAGAGGCCTCCTTCGGGTCTGAGATAGCCAAATGGTTGCCATGGGAACCTGCCCCTCATTTGCCTCTAATCACCTGTTCTAGAGGGATAAAGCTTCAACTCCCAGTTCTGTTAGATGAGATCACATCAATCAGTTATATTAATTTCCTATAGTGTTTCTGAGAATTTCAGCTGGAAATAGCTTTTATGTTTTTGTTAAAAGAAGCCAGTTGTTGATCCATGGACTGCATACCGCCACCATCCCTGCCTGCCTCCATATAAACCTCTGTTTTTAATATGCTTGAGCCCCATCAGATGGTGATTATAAAATTTCAGCCCTCTAACTTGGGTTTAATCCATTAGATGTCAAATTTGAAACCTTTATATTATTAAACTTTCAATGGCTTTTAAAAATAGAAGCTAGAAAAATAAACATCTTCAATTAGTATTACAGGAGAACTATTAGCACACAGAGTTGTCTGTGAATTCTGCCCATGTAGAACAGTCCTCGGATCTTTGTGTATAACATCCTATAGCATTACATTTGGGAAAAAGGGAAAAGTATACTTTTCTGATGTCTTGGATTTGGTCTGGAAGGGAGATGGGAAACCCACAGCCTTTCTCCCTTGCCACACCATTTTGTGCTTTTCTCCCATTCCTGGGAGCTGAAGTCCTTTTAACAGTGTAATTGTAAAGACAGTTTTGTGCCCAGAGATTTGGAATGAGATAGAAATTTCTGTTTCCTCTCCCTGAGATGGCTGTCTGTCAGTTCTCCAGTTCAACTTACCCTGGCTAGATGATAAAATACCCACAGTACTTCTTCCTGGATCTGTCTGCCCCAATCCACCTCTTCTGCTGTCCTCACTCCAATCGCAGGCCTGAAGGGTGCAAAGCACTCTAGCTGCTGACCAGTGGCAGTTCAGAGACCATTCTGCTCCCTTCACCCCCACCTTCTTGTACTTCCCCATACAGATCATTGTGCTTAGCACAAAACCTCTTGTAGAAGCTTAACACATACAGACAATAAAGCAGGCACATTTGCATTTTCAATTCGGGGAGAAATTGGGTTAAGAGGAACTTCAATGCCTGAATCGTGGACAAGGAGTAGGAATAAAGGGGAGGGTCTTCAAGGAGATGCCAAAATCAGTGGCCCAAGGAGACTGGACTCTGGAAACAAGGAGAAGCAAACAGGGGAGCCAGGGCCAGAGGAGAGGACTACAAAGTGGGAGTGTCATTTGCATTAAACCTGCTCCTAATCATGACTTATTTGGGATTCAGAGTCCAATTGCTCAGCGCTAAGAAAACTGTGCCCCCATCCCATCTTATAAGGATGTAAGAAAGACGAAAGAGAGAAACAGGCCCACAAGAGCTATGGAGCACTTTGTAGGAAACAAATGTAGAGCTACCTGCAGAGCAGTGAATTTTATTAGGTAGCATTATCTCTCTTGCTTTCAGAAAATAACAAATGGCCTTAATAGCTTAAGGCATCGTTACCAACAAAATATATACTGCAACTTCCTTAAAACATTTTTCACTGTAAAACAAAACAAGGCAGGTCCATCATGGAGCCCATTAAAGGAGCTTTAGTTACTGAAGTATCAAGAGCATCTTGCCATTAGGTGTTCCCAAGACAAGAAACCTGAGGAAACTGTTATTGCAATGCCAAGGGTAATAAAAGCATCTAGCAAAATGAGGTACTTTCTTTACTTTGCAGCAATGACTCCATCAACTGCTAGCAGGGCATACATTGGCCCAGACCCCCTTGTGGCCAATAGCAACAAATCTGAAGAACAAAGGTGAGCATAGCCTAAGTCAAGATCAATAGTCCTCTCACATTAAACCCAAGAAAGGGCATATGAAAAATTTGGCAAGCCTACAAAGAAAATATCATATATCTGTATGCTTATTTACTGCCTGTCTACTTTCAAAAAGAACTTGAGAGGGCTTACAACTGGTTAATTCTTGGTGCAATTAGACTAAAATCTGTTAACAAAGAATAAAAGCGGTGCAAATGGAAGGAGATGGTGACAAAATATATTGACCCCAGCCTCACCCCGTTATGCTACTAGACTGCTCAATAAAGCACACAGTTTAGAGGTGAGTTTCCTAGAAACAAAGGTGAAAATCAAAACATGATGTTTACATTTGTCTTGTGATAATAGCATTCATGCTGGTCTTCATACAGATTTCTGTAAGATGTGACCGATTTGTCTCATGGTCAATTAAAAAGGGTTGCAGGAATGTGTAATTGAACTAGTCAAGGAAGTTAGTGGGATTTAGAAAGCCAAATACTTCTTGAACCCTGTTGCAGATGGATCAGTGTACTTCTGTAGATCTATCAGATCCAGAGGCTTTTCTGGACATCCCATGGACAACTAGGCCTTTTTTCTGCCTGAGTGCCACCAGTTCCCAGAGTTTCTTCACCCTCCTTGACAGGAAGATCTGTCTGAGATCTGTTTCCCACATGTTCCTGGCTTTTCCTAGCCCTAGAAGCCAGGCCTTGCTCCTAATTTTCTGCTAGAAAACTCCCTAACGTGGTTCCGCCTGGAATTTGTTGGTGCCATCATCATTGCCTGGGAATTCTCTGGATTCCACATTTGGTATTGGTATGTGGATGACCAGTCCTTCCACTCTGAAATTGTGGCTTGCCCTGCTTACCCAATTTTGAGTGAGTTCTGAGTGCTCCCTCTGGCTTCCCCATCACCTGTGATACTCCTTCCCTTGGCAGACTCAAAATTCATACAGCTGGAGAGTTTATGTCAACACTCTGGCTGGGGTGTGGAGGGGGGTGCCTTTTTATTACTTTCATTGTCTGGCAGAAGAAAGCAGATATATTCACTAGGAGAAACAAACTCTTTCCTGGCCCTAAACTTGGAGAAGAATTTGTTATGAATTTTTATATAAGGAGGAGCATTGAGCAACATAATAGATGATGTCCTGGAACAGAAACAAAATATGGGGAGCCAGCTGCTAGCTCTACAAAAAACGTCAGTTCACAACTCTGCATCTGGTGCTCATAAATCAAAACCTCACTGAGTTTGTGATGCTGCTGTTGACACTCCAAGACCATGAAAATTTAGTCCCGGATCAGGCATGCCCCCACACTTCCATCCCAACCAGTCTTTCTGTGGTTTTCAAAATCTGAGCTCCCCAAATTCCCATTCTCCACTCGTTTTGCCAGGCTTTAGCCCAGATCTGCCAGGTGTGATTAAAATTGTTCCTTAAGGTAATCATCATGCAGAGAAACTTGTGGAAAGGGGCTTTTGCAGATCCCCATATACTAGACAGCAATGTTCAGTGCCAAGGAAGAGAACTGAATGGTTATCAAGGGGTGACCCTATAACTCTTGGTCACTCTACTTGGCAGCTATTCCAAATTCCACACCTCTGTAAGACTGCCTGCTGGAGAAGGCTTTTCTCTGGCCTGAAGTGGGCTGTCATGAGGGCTGCTCCTAAGGAAACTTCCTCCTCTTGTTCACTCACTATTCATTACTCCAGGCTTCATTTCATTGTAGCCTCACTTCCCAACAAGCAGGAAGCATCTGACTGACAAGAAGGATGGGGAAAGAGGAGACTAAATATAGAGGTGGAAAGGGAGAACAGAGGTCAGCTACAGAGATGTTCTTGCTTCTTCATTTTGTCTCTGGAACCAGAGGGTCACCCTTTTCTCAACTGCTCTCTGCCCAGTGAAACCACCCAGGAAAGAGAAAGACAAATAAGGCAACTGTTTTGGAAAGGAGAAGATAAGAATCTTTCACCTCGCAGCCCTAACTTCCTTTCCACCTCTCTCTGTAGGGGCCATGTGTAAGTAAAGCGCCCTCTCTCAGAAATTACCTGACCTACCTGAATTCATTTCAGCAAAATTCAAGTTTATATAACTCTCTTAACTTCATCCATGCTTATTTCGTTTACTCTAACTCCCAAACTTCTGGTTCATCCATTCCAGAAATGAAGGACAACTGGTCCCCACTGCAAGACTAAAATTGTGTTTCTTGGATGCTGTGTAGGCTGAACAATGTCCCCAAAGATCTCTGGGTTCTAATCCCTGGAACCTCTTAATCTTACCTTATATGGCAAAAGAGACTTTGCAGATGTGATTATGTTGACGATTTTGCAATGGGGAGATTATCCTGTATTATTTGGGTGGGCCATAAATGTAATCACAAGAGACCTTAAAGAGGGGGACAAAGGGAAATTTGAGAACAGAGGAAAAGGCTTGAAAGAAGCAAAGAAGTACTTGAAGATGCTATGCTGCTGTCTTTGAAGATAAAGGAAAGGGCTGTGAGCCAAGGAATATAAGGAATGCAGCTCCAGAAGCTGGAAAAGGCAGCTCCAGAGCCTCTGGAGGGAGAACAGCCATGCCGACGCTTGGACTTCAGCCCAGTGAAACTGATTTCAGACTTCTGGCCTGCAGAACTGGAAGAGAACAAATTTGTATTGCTTTCAACTACTAAATTTTTGGCAATTTGTTGTAGCAGCCACAGGAAACTAATACAGGTGTCCTCTGTTCTGCCTGTGTCAGGAAATTAGCCTACCCTACTCTCCTTGACATGCCATTAAAGATATACCTTAGGAAAGAAAAGGTCAGGGATCACCTAAGAAAGTGGGAAAAGCAAGGATTTGGCCAGAGGGCAATTGTAGAGAGCCTCAGGAGAATAGAAAGAGGTTACTGAAGAGGAAGGAAGGAGTCTATGGAGGAGAAGGTGTCTGAGGAGGGGCTGCATTTGAAGCAGGGGATCTATCCCTGGGGAAAGGCTGAGAGGGATTCACAGGCACAGGGGCTGAGGAAAGACTTGTCTGCAGCTCTCATTTTCCTTCCAAGAAATGACGAAACATAAACTGGCATAATCCAAAGAAACTTGGATAAGGACCAAGTGAAAATCATAGCTGTGCAATGTTAGGCAAGTCCATTTGCCTTTCTAAGTTTCCATTTCCTTCATCTGTATAGTGGGGATAATAATACTTATTTCATAAGGTCATTTGAGAGAATTCAGTGAAATAATGGACAAGACATTACCGTGGCTGGCAGATAGTAAGTGCCTAATTAACTTTTTAAAAAGTTGTTTAATTTTAAATTTTTGTGGGTACATAGTAGGTGTATATATTAACTTTAATTAGTAGCCCTGGCCTCCATGTTCCCTGATAGCTTCTTTAAAGCACTATTTCCTATTACTCCATTCTCCCTTTCTTGCTTCTTTAAAGCACTGTTTCCTATTACTCCATTCTCCCTTTCTTGCTTCTCTTGCCTTGGATGCAGGGGAAGGCCTCTTCATCACCTCATACAGAAAGTGTGTAACTTAGCATATGGTCCTGGGCTTAGATTTGGGAACATTAGAAGAGGTGAACTGAGAACAGATGTCCAGGTCCTAGAGCTGGCTGAGAGAAGACAAGAAGCTATCAGGCACAGTCACAGGTTACTATAACAACTAATTCTCATATTCTAGGCCTGCGACACCTGACTTCCGGGAGGGAGAGGACAGAGAGAGCAATTGGGTTTGTACTGCAAGGTTCTGGTTTGGGAGTAAGGAAAGACCTGGCAAAGGTCAGAGCTTCTACACCTAACTTAGTGTCCTCAAAACTTGTGTTCTAGGGCTCAGTCCACCTTAGCTAGGATCTCTCACCCCAGAATTGCTTTTATTAAAGATGAATGATTCAAAGTCAGGCAGAGGGCTCTTTAGGAAGAAAATATTAGGATGTGGAGGAATTAGGGATGTTCTGATACTCTTAGTATGAGGAAAAACTAGAGCCTGAGATGATTGCTACACACCTCAGAACACCCGCTGTGAGAAGGGAATTAGAACAGGAACCCAAGTGAATGGGGAGCGTTCTTGATCTGTATTCCTGCAATGGATAGCTTAAGTCACCTCCAACATGAACACTTCTTTCAGTATTTAATAATTCTTCTGGAGTTAGAAAAGTTAGATTGTTAAGGAAATAGCTCTATAGGTGTGTGCATGTGTGCATGCAAATGTGTGTATGAATGTGTCTGTTAAATATACGTGTTAATAGGTTGCCTACAATAAGTGAGATGAGTGACAAAAAAGATGAGTGGTTACTACTTCATCACTATGCCTAGAGTCATCCTTGTCTCCCAGGCCCTTATACTAAAGTTAGTGGGTCACAGAGGAAAAATGGGGGAGGACATTACCTGGCTGTGGCTTTGGTTTTATGGGCAGTGAAGACAAGGCAAGACAGGATTCTTTCACTGAACTCTTCTTATGATTTCAACTACATCAGCCCACCATACTTCCTTCTTCCAACTTGCCAAAACCTGAGAAAAGCCTCCACTCCTTGATGGGAGAGAAAAAGCATAGCTTTTGGAGCCAGGTAAAACTAAGTTCACATCTCAGTTCTCAAAAAATATATATACCCAGCATTTGGGGCAAGTGACTTTGAGTAAGCATTCTCTGGCCCTCAGTTTATTAATCTGTAACATTAGAGCAATAATATATGTACTGCAAGACTGTGCAGATTAGCAACAATGTGTGTAAAGTTCTGACTCTATAAACAGTATCCAGTAGCCTTTGGAGGTATTTGAATAAAAACTTTGTGGTGGCCGGGCCCGGTGGCTCACGCCTGTAATCCCAGCACTTTGGGAGGCCCAGGCGGGCGGATCACGACGTCAGGAGATCGAGACCATGGTGAAACCCCATCTCTACTAAAAAATTAGCCAGGCGCAGTGGCAGGTGCCTGTAGTCCCAGCTACTGGGGAGGCTGAGGCGGGAGAATGGCATGAACCTGGGAGGCGGAGCTTGCAGTGAGCCGAGATCATGCCACTGCATCCCAGACGGGGGAAAAGAAAAAAACAATAAACAAAAAAAAAAAAAAAAAAAAAAAAAAACAAAAAAAACCCTTCTGGCAAGAAAGCCCAGAGTTCAAGTATCAGCCTTACCATTTATAACCTGAGTGGGCTCAAGCAGGCCATTTAACCTTTATGATGCATTAGTTTCTATGTCCTGGTATGGACATTCTTGCTCATGTCTTTTGGTGAACTAACACACTCATCCATCTTGGATATATATCTAGGAGTGGAATTGCTAGATCATGAAGCATGCATATGTTTGGCTTTAGTAGATAAGGCTTGTCAAAGATTTTCAAAGTGACTATATCCATTTACTCTCCCACTAGCAGTGTACAAACATTCCAGTTGTGGCACATCTCCACCAACCATGGTATCATTTCTTTCTCATCTTAAGCATTCCAGTGAATATTGCTCTGCAATTTTTGAATTCACTTTCTATGACATCATAGTTTGTGTCTCATAGTGACTTTTGTAGATCTTGTTTGTTTATTTATTCCAAATAATACTTATTGAACACCTTTTATGTGCCAGGTACTGTATCAATTGAGGGAAACACACACTCCTGAAGTTCTCAGTCCCATGTCCACTTGCCTTCCCTTCTACAGATAGTCTGCTGGTAACACCAAGACCAGCCAGTGCACGGGGTATAAACTTCTTTGAAAATGCAGAATGCTTCTAGTTTAATGCCCTCTCTCCATCTCCAAATATTTCTGTATCTTTAGTTGGCCTCTTTTCTCTCTTTTTATTTTCCAAGGAAGATACCACCACCATACTTGTCAAAACAAACATTCCACCAGACACATGGCCCTATCCCTTCTTGCCTTCATCAAAATCTTGTTCCAGCCACAGTTACCTCTGACCTCACCACACATCTGTAATCTCGACACCTTCACTAACAAATGTTACTTAACAAATATTTTCCTTTGGCTAACAAATGTGCTAAGGTCATCCTTACCCTGAGATGATCTTTCAATACTTGAGCACACTTTAAGTGTCTGTTTTGCTCCTTAATTTCACCACAAAAATTCTGAGAATTTTTTAGAGTCACTGTCTCCAACTTGTCACCCCTACTCTTTTCCTTCTTCACTCCCTGAAATCTGGCTCTATCCTAAAACTGCTCCTGGCAATTCAGGAAAGATCTTCTAATTACCAAATTCAACAGTATCTTTGCATCCTTCTTTCTCTCTGACCCTTCTACTATATTAACAATGTTCATCACTCAACCTTCTAGAAACCTCTTTCTCATGATTTCCTGTTTCTTCCCCTTACCCCATGACCTCTTTTGCCTATCCCCATTGCTAACTATCCCTCCTAGCCATACCACTTCAGTGGAGGCATCCCCCAAGCTTTTGCCCTTGGCTGTTTTCTCTTCTCAAGCAGATCCCATTCGTTTCTATTACTGCAAAGATCACCTTTAGAGATTTATCCCAGTTTCATTCTTAAGTCGAAACTTCTATCACTGTTCTTCTAGTCACAAAGGCTCCAAACCTCAGTTTCCTTATTTAATTTTTACCTCTCCTAATCCCTCACCATCACTCCCCTCTCCCCATCTAGTTAGTCATGGACTTCTTTATCTTTTTCCTTCACAATGTCTCTCCTCTGTCCGTTCTCCACTTTGGATTTCTTAGCTCAAGAAAAGGGTGTACCCTACCTTACACTTGGACTATTGTATTGTAATAGTCTCTTAACTGCCTCCAATCACTCCCCTCTCCCATCTATCCTCTGCACTGCTAACAGATTAATCTTCCTAAAGCACCACTCTTACTGTCACTCCACTACTTTAAAACTTCCTATGATTTTCTATTGTTTAAAAGATCCAGCCCCCACTCCTTAGGCTGCCAGGAAAGAGGCCCCACAGTTTGACTGAAGCTACCTTTCTAATCTCTTCTCCCATTCCTCCTTTCCATGGGCTCTGTGCTGTAGACACACTATGGTTTCACTAATTTCCATAACCTGATTTGCAAATAGTGTATTGGTTAATTGCATGCATAGGCTCTGGGCTCAGATAGGCTAGAGTTAAAAACCTGGCTCTGCCACTTTATAATTGTGTGACATTGGAAATTTATATAGCCTCTCAGGCCTCAGTTTCCTCATCTATAAAATGGGGATAATAATAGAATATTATTAACCTCATAGGTTTATTATAAGGATAAAATGAGGTATTGCATCTAGAGTGCTTACCACTGTGCCTGGTGCACAAAAAAACAGAAAAAGAAGTTTACTATCATTTTATCCTACTGTTCCATCTCTTTGCTTAGTCATTCTTTCTGCCTTGAATATCTTCTTCCAATCACACCTACTAAAGTCCTTTGCACCCTTCAAGGAACACCTCGAGTGTTACCTTCTCAAGGAAGCCTTCTCTACTTCTAATTCTAGCACTTTGCTTGAATCCCTATCTTGGCATTTTTCATCCCACTCTGGCATAAAACGATCACCTTCTGTGCCAGACCTAAAGCTCCTTTGCACTCTAACCATGTTCTGATCATGTCTGTATCACTCACAGCACCTATCACAGTATGTGGTATGGAATAGGCACTTAGTAAATATCCATTGCCTGACTGGAGGTTACATGCCTAAATGGTAAAAAGAGAAAATATAGAGGGTTCTGAGATTGATAAAGCATGACTATGGAGTGATTAAAGGTGCTAGTCATAGCATTAAAACCTTTTTCTTTCCTTTCTTTCTTCCCTCATCTCCTACTCCCACTCATTTTCTTTGCCATCTTCTTCCTCACCAGACTGCCTGGTCGTTAGTCTTGCCAGTGTGAACCATGGTCATTATTTAATCCTGCTGATGGCCCTTGAGGGGAAAGAGGTTCCTATGACAACCTCAGATCTTGTCCCTTTGTCCTTACCACTTAAGCTTTGATGAAAACCACCCTCCTATCTACTACAAATTTTTATAAGAGGGGTTCATTAAACTCATGATTCAATTCTCCATCTGGAACCTGTGATAAAAATACAGAGCAGGAAATTAGACTCCTTTATGTAGTGGCACTTACTAGTCTGCTCAGATACCAATCACCACTTTCTATCAATAACATTCTTTAGCTCTTGAAGATTGCCTAGCCTGAACTTTGCTTTTAGCATACAACTAAACTTTGAGAACTAGTGGTCCAGTTTTCAAAGTTTCTTTCCTTGGTTTCTCCTAAATAAGTTCTGCTAAGCGCAGAGCTATCCCCATGTGAGATCACCTGTAAGCTTGATTGGTGTCCTTTGGATTTTCTACCATTCAGCGAACTGTGTGAATACAGAGAAAAATGAGATAGACTCAGTCCTTTGCCCCCAAGAAATGTATAGCCTAGTAAATAAGACTTCTATGAACTTTGAATTTTACATGTCACTTGACAAGAAGTCTTGATTCTCTCAGTTCCTATGTCCTAATCACAACTTCACGCTGGCATTCCAGCTGCCATTCTCTGCAGTGAATGAAGTGATCATCATTTTCTTTCATAAAAAAAAAAAAAAAAAAAAAAAAAGAGGAGAGGAGAGAGGGAACTAATCTTTATTGAGCATCTATTTTAGCAGGCACTTTGCACACAAGGCACTTGCATTTAAACCACACAACAACCCAATGAGGTAGGTATTGTTCCCATTTTACAAATGTGGTAGCTGAAGTCCACTGAACTTAAGCAATTTTGCCTAACGTCATCCAACTATAAGAGGCCAAGTTATGATTTCATGAATTCTTTCTGACTTTAAAGCATGTGCTCTCTCCACTCCACTACTACTCCTGTTTAAATCAATACTTGTAATCCAGAGGAGTCCCTTTTTCTTAGCACTTGCACAGTGGATGTGAGCCCTTTGCTATAGTCTCTGGTATCAAATATCTACACTGCTATCCTCATTCTGTGATCCCCCACACCAATGGAAGTCATATTGCTTTCTCTACCTGCTCAGTCACCTCTAAATTGGGTCTTCTGTGGGCGAAGCATCACTGGGAACCTTACAGCCTGTCTTTTCTACTGTGTGATCACCCCCCAGATTGAAATCCCTTGCTTTTACCCTAATAAACAAATATATTGGAAAGGCCCTAAAAACACATCTAGTGAACTCCCTAAAGATGCATTCTAAGAAGAATGAAGCCAGCTTTTGCTTCTAAGGCCTTCCTTAGAGAAAAAGGTCACACTGTACTAGACAAAATGGAAGTGTGCTTTCTGAATTTGTCTTACCAAAGAGATTTTAGAGGTGTAGAAGTGTATGTTTCCCTGATGCTATCTGAAATCCAGACAAACGGAGGGTCCCACATTACCAGATTAAAGTAATTGGTATAATGGCCAATTTAAATTACAGGGATGACTCACTTTGAGAAAATCTTAAAAATTTAAATTTATAAAACAGAGCCATAGGAATCAGACAAGTGGTTATAAAACATTCCTCACTCTTTCACAATTTCCTACAGGACGTCTTTTATTAGAAATCACCTCTGATGCATTTGAAATTGAAGCAGTTTTACAAAAGTTTAAAGATATATACTTTTTAGGGAGCACACTCATTATATAATTCAAGATATATCCTTAGCTAGATATTATCCATGTAGTAGACATTCAGTAAATATTTTCTGACTGAATAATATGTTGGGTATCTAAAATGCAATTATTTTCCTCTTGAGTATATTCAGTAACTTAAATTAACAGCTTTAAAACATTATCAAAGAACTGAGATATTTGCTTTATGGAATAGACATAAGTAATTCGTAATCAGCAACATTGGTTTATACTAGGTGTGTTCGGTTCTCCTATGGAGGTTAAGAATGACACCTTGTATTTTTGTTTACAACATGAATTTGTTCAATAAACTCTTCCCTCATAGCTAGTTCAGTAATGAGGCTCTGTACCTCTTCATTCAAACAATTCCAAATTCATTATGGGTTCAAGAAACAACTACAAATCAAAGCCTGATTGTAGGCTGATATTTTGAAGGGGCCTCCTAAGAATATTGAGCTGAGGGCGAGTAGGTATAGGTTTGAAAACACTTTCTGTTTGCTATTGATTCACTACTGAACATACTCAGGAGGAACTAATTGTATTTCTAGATCTTTATTTTGTTTAGTCAGCAACTATTCAGTGCCTACTATGTGTAAAATTTCCACCACAGGCCTACACAGGCCTATATTCGGTTTTATATTAAGTGAGTTTCTGAAAAATCAATGTGTATTTAACTACAATGCATAGTTTTAAAGAGGAAATAATATTTTGAAAGGAACTACTAGGAGTACTGACCTAGAGGTAGAGAGATGGCAAAAGAGTTCAGAGACAGTATGAAATGAGTATTAGCTAAGGTGCAATGTGCTAAAGCAAGAGAGAGGAAATGTAGCTGCAGAAAAATCCTTCCCAATATCCCAGTGCTGCTGAGGGTTGGCCCTGTTCATTACCACGGCAGAGAAGTTTGGCTTTCAGAGTAGTAATTGGCTCCTCTGAACCCACAAACTTCAGAACTCAGGGTTTGGTGAGAAATTTGTTGGCACAGGACAGTCTGGATGCTCTTGTATACTCAACTATTTTGTTTAACTTTCCCAGGGGAGGGGGAAATATTACCCTTGGGAAACAGGCTCCAGGGAAATTGATTTTCATGAGAAAAACGTATTGAGCAAACAGGCAGGACCTGACTCCCTAATGGGAAGAAGTTAAGGCAGGATATTAAGTTGGGCAGTTAGAGAAGCAGCTAGACTGAGAATGCTCTGGAAGGTGGGTCCTGACTCTCTGTCAGGATGAACGAAACAGCCAGATCATGAGGACATGGTGGCCAGTCCTTCTAGGGAAGAAAAGGAAAATGAGAGGTAAGAAAAATCTCTCTGGATTTCTGTCAGCAGTGACCAAAATAGAGCTTGCAGATTTTAGCTGGGATGGGGAAAAAGTGATACCAATAAACATTTACTAAGATCCTACTGGGCACTCACCTCTTGTGTTAGACATGTGGAGAAAATCAGGGGAAAACAATAGAAAAATTGTGAGATTGCACTTACTTTTGAGGCACTTACAATTTTTTGAGGACAACGACACAAGAAACAACTTAAAAGTAATGGTATACATACGTGCACACATTGTGAAATGAGAATGAAATTGACCACTTATGGAGTGCTGGTACCTTGCCAACACATTTTATAGATTATCTCATTCAATCCTAAATAAAACACTATGAGGTATGCAGTAGTTTTGTTATCATAAGTATTCTGTATGTTACAACTGAGAGAATTGAAACACCAAGAGATTTAGTTCCTTGTCCAGAGTCACATGGTACATGGCAGAGTCAGAACTTGAACTCAGGTCTGTCTGACATGAAAGCCCATGCTCTTAACTACTACAATATACTACTTCCCCATGATATGATAAATTCTCTAGTACAGACTGAAGTTATCATGTTCCTATGGCTATGGCAGCTTGCTAACAACTGTAAAATTTGTCATCATCAGAGAATAGGAGTATAGGAGCAGGGAGCTTCAAAAAGAAATGATGAGTGGTGATAGATAGAGCCCTTGAATGCTATGGGGTAGAGACTAGAGAGCAGCAAGTGAGAGGGGTACTGAGATTCTTTTTTATCATCCAACACGAGGACAAAGAGTGAAGGATGCAAGCAAATAAATGTCCCCACTATTCAGAGGGCTAGCACCATGAGGATATGAGCAGGTAAGTATTAGAATGATAGATCAGGATGTTCCAGTTCTCCTAGCTATAAGGGAATGGAGCAGGCATAGAAAATCTCACAAATGCGATTTCTTCCCCAGAGAGCAAGATGAACAGAAGAAGCCACTTAGAAAAATATAACTGATTAGAAAGTAAACTCATTCAAGCTGAGTATGAGGCATTGTAAAGGCCAAGTGTTTTTTTTCTAGAATTTCTATTGACTGAATGTTCTTTGAATTCCATCGATTTCAGATGTTTTGCTATAACAGCCATAATTGGTCTATATTTGTAGGTTAAATGACAAACTTTAGGTGTTTATCTAGGTTATTTAGACTCCCAAAATTTTTATGTGAAATAACCTGAAAGTTGGAACCAAAAGCATGAGCTCTTTATTCTTTGCACAACTTACCTGGATAATTGTTGTCATTCTTCACATTTAGGCTAGGTATGTCACATAATGACACATCACAAATCATTTGGCCCAAGATATTTCCTGGCCTGTTTCATTGTCTGTCGTGTTGACAAATGGAACAGAACAGGAAAAAAAGTGTTTGGCACAAAAAAATATAGTTGAATTAGAAATATCTGTCACCAAGTCTCAATAATGCCTATCTTCCGGTCTATTTCTGGGTCTCAATAATATTTGTCTGAGGCATCTCAGAAATGCCTGTCTCCAGGTCTCAATAATGCCTGTCTCCAGGTCTCAAGGTGCAAAAACACAAATGACAGAATCATTCCCCTGGACACCAGGGGGCTTCTCACATTAATGTACAATTCCTTTAAAAAGTGAGCTGTCTATTATCTTCCACAAGTTGTTTTCACAGGAAAAAAAGAAACTTTCCACCAAATTTTCCTGCTGCATGGCACAAAATTGAATTATTCAAGAAAAGCACTACTTTTAGAGAGAGTTGACCAACAAAATCAACTTCCTCTTTTTTAGGAGCACTAGTATAGTACCAGTCAAAGATGTCTTCTCTTCTCTGCCCTTTCAAAGTCTCTATCTCTGGGTAGTTTGCCTGCTCGCCAGCTTAATTTTTCTCAGTTAGCACTTTCAGAAACAGGGCAATACATATTAGGACCAATAGTTGAACTAAATAGTGAGGCTTGGGCTATCAAGATGATCTTCTGTATTTACCAGCTACCCCTGATCTTTATTATTAAACAATTGCCCCGATATCAGTCATTCGCACTTTGGGGAAGATAAAGATCCAAGAGCATACTTGAGTGTTATGTATTTGTTACTTATCTTTTTTTTAATGGATAGAGGTGGAACTTGGGAGGGAGATCACTGGGTACCTGACTGGTACAGCCAGATCATCACTCTCTTTGTCTAGCCGTACTCTTCTCCCTTCCAGCATCCAACTTTCAGCTGTTCTTTGGATTCCTCCTCACTGCTTTTCTTCCCAAGAGGTTTTCCTGGATTGACTTTAGAAAAGGTAATCAATTTTGGCTTCTCTAGCTAGTCTCTCACTCCCTACTTAGGTTGTTACACTTTCCATTTTATGATATTTCTGTAATTATTAACATCTTGGGGGTGGGGGTATGAACTCTGGAGGAGAGTTACTTTATATGTTCACCAAACAGCTTTTCATGCTAATGCATAGCTTCTGGTGATCATAACGATGTAAGAGAATTAGTACTGAGGCAAACCCTGATTAAGGGAGTATCAGAAGAAAGAGGTAAAGGGGATATGGTTGATTAGATTTTCTGGGTAACTGGAGGTTAAGAACAAAGCTGTTTTCCATTATCTTTGCTTTTAAAAATTCCGTTAAGATATTGGAGTCTACTGTCCCTACTTAGTAAATCGAGTATAATGATGTACTTGAATCACTCTTTACTGATTGAGGATCTTTTAGAGCCTCCAGCCATCATTTTGACCATTAATTCTGATTGGCCGGAACTATAAATGAAGATGGAGGAGAGAGAAAGAGTAGGACTGAATGTATTCTGACCCCGGGACATCCTCTGAAAATTGTTTTCTTGACTGAGCTCTTTTTTTTTTTGTCATCTGTCTCACGCAAAAGCAAAATGAAATAAAACAATTTTTTTAGGCCTCTGATAATGGAAATTGTTGGGTAGTTGCACTGCCATTAATGAAGGTTTTCTGGAGACTCATGTCAAAGGGGATCTAACAGTCCCCATTGAAATATGATCTCCCATGATTCACATGCAAAAAGATGTCCCTGACATGGAATCACTAACCTTGGGCTTTGGGCAAGTAAAGGGTACATTGACCTATTCACTCTCTTCCCTTTTGAGACCAAGGGCAAGAATTTGTGAGACTTTTTTAAGAGCTTGTTTTGTGGCCACAGTGAGAGCTCTGCCTCTCAGGGCCACAGCTGTGTCTCTCAACAGTTTACAGATCCATATGAGGATTGAAACTGTCATCCCAGATATGGATCATAACCCACTAGATCTGATAAAAGGGAAGAAAAGAAGGAAAGGAAAAGAAAAAAAATCTCCCCCCTCCACACTGCCAACTAAATTACCTACTTGGTCTTCCCACCTCAGGAACAGACATAATCATCTGTGCAGTTGGTTAAACCAAATCCTGGGATTCATCCTTAATTCCTTCTTGTGCCTCATGCTCTCTCCCAATGCAATTCATCAACATTCTATGTTATTTTGTTAGGGTAAATTTTTAATTAATGCATAATATACATACAGAAAAGTACACAAAGACATATCAATGCTACTATGTAAAAAGACCTAAAATTAATCTATCTTACTGCATCCCAGATTAATTTAAGCCATGATCTCTTACCTGGACTACTGTATTTTAAAATGACTTCCTTTTCAGACCAACTCACAGAGGCTAGGTCACCTCTCCATGCATATTATTCTTTGCATCAGGACCCTATATTTCTCCCTCATAGCATTGTCACAATAGAAATGTCACCATTATTTGTAAAATCATGTGTTAAATATCTCCCTCTAACACTAGAATGTAAACTCTAGGAACGTTGGGGCCATGCTTTTCTTGTTCACGGTTTTATTCCCCCAGTGCCTACTTAGCCCAACAGATGATACAAAGTATATGTCCAAAGGTGTGGTGGGTGAATAAATGAAGGAATGAAAGAATGAATAGAGCCCTGAGCTGAAGCCTCTCTTTTGCATCTATATTAACTTCTCCTCACTTCAAGAAAAGAGAAGATGGGAAGGGATTGAGGGAGGTTGATGTGCCTTTGACTTTGGAGGTACCAGGAAGCATGCCTATAAGTCAAAAGGGAAAATGAAGTTTATTCCATTACTAATTCAGGAGACTTGGGATTGAATGATACGAATCTAACAATTTTAATGTCAGTTCTGAATACTGGCTGGCAGTCTCTGAAGACAAGGTAAAATGGTAAGAGGACGCCGCAGTTTAATCCCCCAATTAGAAAGCAGCTGTTACCCCCAGGGATAACCCTGAATGCTGATTGATTTTCTTTATACACTGTAATCATAATCAGTACTACCTTAGGCAGCCAAGATCCCCCAACTATAGGTGGACTTGTCCTTACACATGTGCAGTGTATTAACAATCCAGATTGATGAAAAGGGTAAATTATGAAGAAATTATTTCACATCACAGAAGCATTCTTAATAACATTCCTTTGAATAGCCAGTTCCCTAAGTGGATTTAAAATAGGATTCCATTTACTAAAATATGATTTCTCTGTAAGCTTTTAGGGACACTTTGCCATTACTCAAAACAAAGCAACAAAGATGACTTGGCTGTATTCCCTGGCTACAGACTGAGCCGTCAGCCTAGAACACCAATTGACCTAAGCGGCTAACTCAGGCCTCACACTTACCTCTAATTTAGGTCACAGGGCAGACTGATCTCAAATCCTACCACAGCCCAGCCACTATGACCAGACAGTCATTTCACAAATATGGATCTTTGGGCACCACGGGGGGGCATGTGGGGAAGGGGAGGCTACATCCATGACTCACTCTAACCCATCATCACTGCTAGAAAAGAAAAATAACTCTAAATGCACATCCTACTGCTTGTGAGTCAGGAATGTCATTTTCATTTATGAAGGATGGAACATTAGTTTTCTCTAACATTTCAAGCGAATAACTTTACATACATTTCCCCCCAATTTCCATAGGAATTTGATGCCTTGGAAGCAATCAGCCACATATCCCCAGAGCCTGGCAGAAACTCTTGTTTTTCTTACAGATACTTTAAGATCAATAGTTCTGAATCCCCCTCCTCCCTCCAGTTATGTTCCTGGTGAAACCCACCCTGGTTCAAGGGTTCAGTGGGAGATAGGGTGGTCTGAATTCTGACATTATTTTGGGATTTGTACTCACATTTCTATTGAGTCTTAAAAGCTGAGTTTCAGAAGTTCAGGCAATATTGAGTTCAGAGAAGCTTCTGCACTATGTCCCCATTAAGTAGTGCTTGCCTCCCACTGTGAAACTCCCAAAGGTATATTCATCACCGGTTATGTCAAGGGAAATAGTAGAAAAGAGCAGAGGAAACGCCCTTTCTGTTCAGTCTCCAGGGCATACTTTTGGATTCCTCTGTGACTATTAGGTAAATACACCTAGTAGAACAAAACAGAAAATGTATTATAGGGGAGAAAAAACAGAGCCTTTGAGGTATGTGCTAGATGGCATTTCTGGTGCCATTGTTCTCCTTTGGTAGCATGACCCTTTTTCTAATTAGCTAGATTTGTTTTTTTTTTCTCACATCTGATACCTGAATCTCACAGATATGACTAATCTGACCATGATCAAAGAAAACGTAATCTTACCACACAGGGATAAACCTGAAGATCCCAAGAGCATTACACTTTAGGACCTAAAGGAGGATTTCTCCTCCTGGGATTTGGGAGTCTCCATGGGTTACAGTTTTTCATTTTGAGGATATTTCTGGGAATCTATATAGTGACTTTGCTGGGGAACATTCTCATCTTCAGAGTCATTTTCATTGACTGAAGTCTCCAAACCCCCATATACTTCTTTCTGTTTAGTGTCTCCTTCCTTGAGCTTCCATTGTGCTCAACCCCATGATCAATCCCATCGTGTACAGCTTGAGAAGCAAGGACATTTAAAAGGTTGCGAAGAGGCTCATGAGTCAGTGGGCCCTCGTCATCCCCAGGGAGTCCCTGTTTCCAGCAGCCCGTGCTTCTCTGAAGGAGGCCAGGTAGTAGGCTGAGTACTTGGGGGTTCAGATCACTGCTGCTCCCTCATTCCAGGGTAAATGACCAGAGCAGGGGCCCTCTTTCAGGTTCTACAGCCGAATGCTCTTGGGATCTTAAAGTTTAACCCTGCATGGAAAGAGTAAGTTTACCAAAACAAACGTGACTCCATCAGGCTACATCACCATGTATAGATGCCTTTTAAGGGGAAATTAGAAAGACTCAAGCTTGTAGCAACAGCTACGTAGCACACAATTCTCTCTCTCTCTCTCTCTCGCTCTTTCCACCTCCGTGCATGCATGTGTGTGTGGGTACGCACGTTACAGAAATATCTGTTGGTCCTAAAGTTTTCTGGTTGCATTATATATTTGTGTCCATGTGTATACACACACACTCTCCAAACATACCTACATACACACATAGTTGCTATACCCTATCCATCCCTTATCCTCCAGTCCTTCCTGTTATACCCTCTTAGCTTCTGTCTAGCAGCGCCCTTCACTGTGCTTCTCCTCAGTGTTCATGTGCATTCCAACTGCTACACTTCACCTTCTGTTGTTTCTGAGATCATCCACTTTCATCACTGATCAGAACTATCTCTAATATCCTAGAGTGGTTATTGACTATTCCACTCACTTGAACACTTAATCAGGCCCATCACAGACTGAAATAAAATTCCTTTTAACTTTCCCTAGCATGGTGCTCTACACAGAGTAGATGCAAAATAATTATTTGGTGATTAAATGAATTAATGACTAATCAAAGCAATGGGTGTGTACTGAATAAAGAGACTAAAATAAGTCACTTTTTTCTCTCTGCACTGGCCTCTCCTCCCCATCATCCTCCTCATGATCATAGACACTCCCAGTTCCCTTCATAAGCAGCTTCAACCGAGCTCCCGACCTTGCTCCTTGCCACACTCCCCATCTACCTACCCCACAGTGGCCAGATGGATCTTTCTAGAGTCCAAACACGATCCTATACTTTCCCTGTTTCTCATCCTCCTTGGTTCCCCAGTGCTCCTGGATGGAGTCGGAGCTCCTCAGCCTGGCGTCTGGACATCTCTTGAGCTCACACCTCACCATTCCCCTTCTCCCACTTTGATATATTCTCCAGTCATATCAAACTTCTCAAATACACATGGAAGCACCTTAAAGTCAAGATCATATGCTTATCATGCCTCCCCCATAGTCTTTAGATCCAGAACGGGACAAAAAATAGTTGTTCAAATAAGTTAATTGTATGCAATCCTTACGTTGTTTTTCCCTTTGCTTCTATTTATTGGCTCTTGGCCTATGAAGCCCTTTGGCTTGAGGAAAAAGCTAATCTTGACTGGTTGTCAGTGATGTGTGTGTGTGTGTGTGTATGTGTGTGTGCATGTGTTTACTTCATTTCACCTGCCAACACTCTCCAGTTGTAAAAAGACACCAGGAGCATAGACAGACACCTCAAAAACCTCTGCTTACAAGAGTCAAAGGATGCCAAGTACTTGGGGAAACACTTTCCCAGCTGGTTCTCCCTACTCCTTTCCTGACCACCCACAGAGTTCCCTGTTGTATAGGGTCTAATTGTCTCTAATCTAGTTTTAACTTCTGTAATTACCTTCAATTATGAAATAGAGCCTGCAGAACACACTCCTTGTGGTTAAGACACAGATCCAGAGTAGAAATGTAATTACTCTTCAGCCTCTCAGGAGTTCTGCTTAGACTTCTATGCAGATGCAGAGTGGAAATGCCTTACCTGCTCCTTCCATACGTGTATTTTGTTTTGTTTTGAGTCCAGGTTTCTGAAACAGGTCCAGGGGTGTGTTTAGTGTGTTGGCCATTGGGAAACTTAAAAAAATATCTACTAGCCCAAGATCAACTAAACCTAGAAACCTTCAATGACGTCCCATTGTCCTTAAAATAAAGCCCAAATGCTCCATGGAAGTGGCCATCACTACCTGTCACAAGCTCTAAAGATATGTAGTCCTTCTATAATCCATTCATGGCCTACACAGATGTAAACCCTTGCCTAAATCTCTAGTCTCATCTTTTGTGTTTGTCTTGCTCTCTAAATTTCTCCCCCTCTGGCTTTAAGATCCTGACCCACTTGCCTCATCAGTACCTTCACACGTGCTATTTTTTCTTTTTCCTCACCCCACTTTTCATCTGGCTAATTTTTGGGGTATATCTAGTCCCTTTATGATATACTTTTAGAGCACTCTGATTCTCTTTCATTATAAATTTCTCACAACTGCAATCAAATAATTTTCTGACTATATATATACATATATACACACGTATGTATGTGTGTTTATATATGTAATATACATAATATACATATATATAATATATTCGTGTAATATATATATATATATTATATATATAATTCTCCTCTACTTGCACTAGAAACTCCACAAAGGCAGGAGTGTGTCAGTTTTGTTTAAATATTACATCCTCAGCACCCAGCACAGCCACTTAACACTGAATAATTGTTTAATAAATACTTGTTAATAAAAGAAAGGAAAAGAGCCATCTAGAGTCATTTCATTTATTTGATAGGGCATTTAGTTGCTCTCACTCAAGATGTGGTTATTTAATCTTCCTGTGAGCCAATTAGCTTCACTCTGTTCCCAAAACCACAGTGTATCTTAGTATCCCCTGCCGATCATCTCACGAATGTGTGTAATTCCCCAGAGGGAACTGGAAGACATTGTTTGACTTAGGACAGTCCATCCCTAATGGTGAGAAACGTGTCAAAGTACATGTCCTACTTACAGTGGTAGCACAGCTTCCCTGCTGGACACAAAAGGCAATACTTTCCTATTATTGTGCATTGGTTGATAGGCTTGCCTCTGCCGTGTGAATAGATTTTTCTTTATTTAGTGAAACACTACGTTAATGATTGAACAGAGTAATTAATAGCAGATCAGATTAAATTTTCATGTCTCTGTACAAGCCAAAGAGAAATTATCCCCATTAACCTGATCAGTACAAACTGTCATACTAGATTAGAAGAACTCCAGTTTCAATTTGTACTTTAACCCTGCTGTTTCGGCCAGATGGCTTGCTGGTACCTCAGCAGCTGCTCAGGAAAGAGGGAGAGGAAACCTGGAACGGGCAAGTCTGAGACAAGAAAAGGCAAAGTGAGCTTTGGGCCTGGTCTAAAAGAAAGTTGCCAACTGTACCTGCCTCAACGACATCAGGGGACTGTCTGTATTAGCATTGCTATACAAAAGGGCCAGGCTAGGAAGGAGGAAGGCAAAGTGGCTCTCCGGGCAGTAGGGTTAATCATTTTCAGGGGCAAAGTTAGAATGAAATTGCAGAGCAGTGTGCCTAGAAGTAGAACTCCAGAGAAAGGACCTAGAGATAGAGTCCAGGACCTGAGGAAGAAGGAACTTCCAAGAGTTAGGCAGGTATCAGGAGCCCAGCCAAATGAATCGGGATTCAGAGTGGGGTGCATAGGTCAACTGTAGTACAAACCAAAAATAGAGGCAAACTATATTCAGAGTATCCTGGCAAGGTCTCCAAGATTTCTAAATTTTGACCCATAATCTGTTTCTTCCTCTTCTCAAGCTCTACAGGCTCCTCAAGTTTACCTTCCATCCCCAACTTCATCTGTAGTGCAAGAATATTGCTGGCATAAATATGAATGAAGACACAAATAGAGCATGGGGGCTGTAAGGTCTCAGTACTCTTTGGATGGTCAAGATTGGAGTTTAACAAAGCTGATATCAAACTCTTTTTCACAGTAATAGCAAAGTGACAGGAATAATTGTGTGACAAACCCATCAGAATTTATAATCCAAATGAGATTTTTCCTCTCACAGAAGTTCCCTGGGAAACTACACACTTTTTCCACTGATGCTTTAAAAAAAGCACTGGGACTTTTTTCGAGTACATTTTTTAGATCCTTAGATACAGACTTTTGGTCCTCCTTAGCTGAGGTTAACTTTCATCTTTTGAGAATAGATTTGCATGCTACAAATAGCCAAGAGTCTTTCCGAGATTGCTATAATAAATAACTTTGGAGACTAGGTTGAGTCATACCA
The DNA here is from genome assembly GCF_002776525.5 of Piliocolobus tephrosceles. Taxonomy (NCBI): domain Eukaryota; kingdom Metazoa; phylum Chordata; class Mammalia; order Primates; family Cercopithecidae; genus Piliocolobus; species Piliocolobus tephrosceles. The sequence continues at coordinate 23,263,841 of NC_045445.1, forward strand.
TTCAAATAAGTTAGATTCTTTAACTATCAATTTTAGTTACAATTTGTTAAGTGCAATTCAGGCCGTTGGGCCAAATCAGAGAAGGCCAGGATCTAAAGGTTAAACAGACAAGTCAGTGTGACATAAACTCTAAGATGGGTCTAAGTATTACGGAGCAAGCTCAAGCAGGTGACAAATTGTCAGGGCGACATGGCAGTGGCAATAATAGAGGTTAAGGCAAAAATAGGCAGAGGGAGTACAGGAAACCCAAGAGCAGATAGAAATATAGTATTAAAGTAAGGATTAAAAAGACTTGTAGAGAGGCAAACCAGAATCCTACTCTCAGGGATCTTGAGTGTTAATTGGGGGACCAAATGCGAGATTTGGGTTCTAGAAGAGTTTCAGGAAATTAAGTAGGATCCAAAGTAAAGTCATGAGATGACAAGGTCAGAGTAAGCCTGAATTTCTAATATTTCTTCTGTGCCAAACTATGATTGCTCCAAGAGCCTAGGACAGAGCCGAACCCACAAGAATTATTGAATGGTCAAGGCACAATGAAAATTACACAAGTGATGTGTCATTCATAACACTGTGGTGCTGAAGAAGTCAACCACATAATTCTGTCAGTGCTTCAGAATGTCTATCTTATTAGTCTGACTGACTACCTTTGAGAGGTGAATTCTACATGACAATGCCATGGTTGTTGGAAAAATAGCACAACTCCATTATCCTCATCTGTAGTTGGATTCTGCACCTATCTTGGTGTCTCTGGCAGACTGAAGTTTGCCTCTGAAGATTCTAACACTTTCATTTCTTAATCACACTAGAAAAACCATTTTCCTCCCTGGTTACTATTTTACTCAAGAACATCTTGTTCTGTTGAGCTTCCCTGGAAAATTCAAAACAAATGTCAAATCTTCTGTTTTCATTCATCACTTAAAATGAATTGACATCTTTATAGAAACTTTGCTTGTGTTTAGGGTTTCTTCCAGAACAAGTCAGCTTCTTCATCCAAAGTGGATTCTTCAGACATCATTCTCACAATTGCAAGACATAAAAACATTTAATGAAGCAAATCTCTGACCTTTTCAATATTTCCATCTGTCCTGTGGATGACTAGATGGCCCAGTCATGCATCATCATGGACACCTTCCCTAAACCTTTCACAGCAGTCCCAATGTTTGCTCTAGATATTATTCATGCCCTCATAAGCATCTCTTTATACATGAAGTATCTCACTTGTAAATTCATTTTAAGCAATATTTTATGTTGATATTTTGCTCTAAACAATGGCCACTGATTTTTGCAGTGATATGAAACTAGCGTGCATTTCAGCACCAATACTAGCGAGTGCATGACTGATTAACTGAGTTTGACAGTTTTGTTCCTGAAAGTTAAAGCGTGTTGCCAGTTTGGCCTTGGTCACAGTTTCCAACATTGAGTAACAACTCAATGTATATGTGATCCCAAGGATAATTATTTTAGAAATTAAGACCCTTATATTGTTCTTTCTCTTTCATATATCTTGTCATCATCATTATCTCATCCTGAGCTAGTTGAAGGTCATTTCCATATGGGCTTCGAAGGCAAGTAAGTAAGGTTTGGGAGAGCCCCTCACCCCAAGTCTCAGCTTAGTTGCCGACAGACACGTACCTATTATAGCACCCTAGACTATTTGTGTTATCCTATCTCTTGAGTAATTACAGTTTATGGTAGTGGTTAAGAAAGCAGGCTCTGAAGTAGAATTGGGCTTGAAACTTAATGATCATTCACTAATGTAGTCAAGTGAATCCTTACCTACATGATAGAAATAATATCCACCTGCAAAGTTCACAGAGATCAAATGAAATAATATATATAAAACACACTTAGCATGGTACCAGCCTATCTATTACTAATCAGTGGGAAGACCAGCCTGACTTACTGAAAAGTCAGGATATCTTTCAAAGTTATAAAGCAACACCTCTATTAATATTGACTCTTCTTATTCAGAAACTTCCTTCACAGAGTAATGTCAGAAACAATTTTCAATTCCAGTCATACTCCAAGGGGAGGTTGTGGCTCACTCAAGTTTGCAAGTGTACTTCTGTTTCCTTGGGATTTGACCCTACACTGGTTATTGCTGAGCTGAAGACACTACAGACCTTTAGCTTCCTCCACCAAAAGAAACTAGCTAGGCTCTCTAATTTCTTCAACTGCCACTGCTGCTAGTCAAAGACTGAGAGCTTCCATTAGTCTTCTATGTCTCTGTGTACTCAGGCTAACTTTATTCAAATGAACTTCCTACTTAATGGATTGATTAATTGAGATATTATTGTTTGCTATTACATCCAAATATAAACAATGACTTGTATTATCAAGTAGATGGCTTAATGGCATCAATATTAATAAATAGAAAAATATAATCAATGTTTCACATGTAAATGAAACTTATATTACACCTGTAATTTTGTTTAAGGTATTAGTTTACCAAGCATATCCTTTCTTTTTGTAGCTGCTGGAATGGTAAACTCCAAAGCCTAGTCTATAAATAAAGCAGTCCCATGTCATGAGCTATTGAAGTCCAAATTAATAAGGTTTACTTTATCTATACTAACCTTAACTACACTGATAAATTATTTATCTAAACGTCCCCTTCCTGGAAATCATAATTGTCTGGTACTCACAGAACTAAAGCTAAGAATTAACCTTTAAAGACCTTAGGACAGCCAAAAGGAATGCTACAAAATCTATGCCCCAAACTTCATCCATAGTACTTACAGGAAAACCCCCTAAGGTTCAAAGTCCTACTTTATACACAATTGTAACTCAGCTTATTTTCTGAGCCTAGGGTAGAAAAGAAAATGTCCAAGGGCTACTGGAGGCATAAACAATGTTATCAGTAAGTAAAAACTTTAGATATAAGACAGAATAGTTCTTCAAAAAAACAAAAAACAAACAAAAAACAAAAACAGACAGCCTGCAGCCATTTACTGGATAATTAAACAGTCTGATATAGCTCCTAAAGACACTACACATCTCAGCCCGACCCAATGATTAATGCCCTTAAAGATGGCCTGGAATCAACCTGAAGAAGGCAAATTGTGTCAGGTTCACTTGGCATGAAAAGACAGAGACCTATTTGAAATAATTAGCTACTGCAAGGGACACTACTATTATTTGGGACATACACTTACAAACATCTCCTTCCTGACCAATGCCAAACAGATCGGGTGTTACAGTATCTGCCAACCAAGGCATGTTGCACTGGGTTCTGCCAGCCTGGCTCAGTGAACAGATAAAGAATTTTGATGAGCACATTGTTTGTATGTACATAAAATAGATACTAGTCAAATGTTTGTGAAACTTTTCTTTTCCCCTCCCTGAGGTGGTGCACACGTGAATACAAGCAGTTTGGTGGTGTCTGAGTTACTTCCAACTTTGAATTAAAGAGGTGGCTGTTTTGCCGTGTGTGAGTGTGGAGGCGGGGAGCGGCGGAAGTATTGTCTAGGATGAGCCCTGAAGCTCCAGGGAGTTTATTACGGCTCCCTTTAGACAAAAAGTATGCTTGGGCCAGGCCATTTTGCCATAGCACCCTCCAGAAGAAATGTGTTCCAGCAAGAAAGTAAGATATTGGCAAATAAAAGTTCTTTTTCTGGGTTTCTAGTGAAGTCAGGGAATTTCTTCTCACCTTGTTACCAATAATAAACATACTTCTGGTGGGGGGTGGGGGGAGAAGTACAAAATAATGACCTCCTAAGGAGCTGTTATGCACTCGCTTTTAATAACTCCCCTTGTGCCCATCTCCCAGTGAAGTTCTTTGTAGTTAAAATGCCTTCTTTGAACTAAGTCAGATGTGACCAATTAAAACCATCAACGCAGTGAATAAGGTGCTAACTCCCTAATCCCAATATTTAGTGTGCAAAGGAAGAAAGGAGAACGACAAAAGAAGCAGGTTACCAGCTACAGGAAAGGGAGTTAACTTATGAACCTAGCTGCAAAGAGTGTATAGGTAGCTTTTGAGTAACTGCGTTGTGTGTGTCTATGCAGTATGATTTCTGTATGCATTTTGTATGGAGATATTTACATGAAAGATGTGTGTGTGTGTGTGTGTGTGTTTATACCTATGTGTTTCTGTGCATATATAAGAGTAATATGTGTCTCTGTGTAAATAGGATATTTACACTGAGGCCATTTCGTGGAGCAATAGAGTCCAATACTCCTCAAGATAGCACCTAAGGGCACTCTGTATCTCAGCCCAGCCCACAGTAATTAATATGCATAAAGATATCCTGGAATCATCCAGAAAAAGTTAAATTGTATCAGGTTCACTTGGTGCAAGGCAGAAAGCTATACATTTGAAACAATTACCGTGAAAAGTACTTAGCTACTTGAATGAATGCTGCTGTTATTTGGTACTTGCACACATACAGAGAATCACTCCTTCCCTGCCAGTTGCAAACAGATCAGGTGTGACAGTATCTGCCAATCATTCCACACTTAGTTCTGCCAGTGCTGGCATGGATCTGTGCGTCACCACTTTGCATCTGTGGTGTGTGTGTGTGTGTGTGTGTGTGTGTGTGTGTGTGTGTGTGTGCAAGATTGCTCAGGCTGAGGTGTGTTTATGCATGTTGAAATGGCTGGAAATAAAGGGTGTACTTTTTTTTTTTTTTTCTTTTTTCTTTTTTTTTTTTTATTATACTTTAAGTTCTAGGGTACATGTGCATAACGTGCAGGTTTGTTACATATGTATACATGTGCCATGTTGGTGTGCTGCACCCATCAACTCGTCAGCACCCATCAATTCATCATTTATATCAGGTATAACTCCCCAATGCAATCCCTCCCCCCTCCCCCCTCCCCATGATAGGCCCCATTGTGTGATGTTCCCCTTCC
>NC_045445.1:23273694-23347455 GCF_002776525.5 Piliocolobus tephrosceles
CTTGATCCTGCCATTATGATATTAACTGGTTATTTTGCTCATTAGTTGATGCAGTTTCTTCCTAGCCTCGATGGTCTTTACATTTTGGCATGTTTTTGCAATGGCTGGTACCGGTTGTTCCTTTCCATGTTTAGGGCTTCCTTCAGGGTCTCTTGTAAGGCAGGCCTGGTGGTGACAAAATCTCTAAGCATTTGCTTATCTGTAAAGAATTTTATTTCTCCTTCACTGATGAAACTTAGTTTGGCTGGATATGAAATTCTGGGTTTAAAATTCTTTTCTTTAAGAATGTTGAATATTGGCCCCCACTCTCTTCTGGCTTGTAGAGTTTCTGCCGAGAGATCTGCTGTCAGTCTGATGGGCTTCCCTTTGTGGGTAACCCGACCTTTCTCTCTGGCTGCCCTTAAGATTTTTTCCTTCATTTCAACTTTGGTGAATCTGGCAATTATGTGTCTTGGAGTTGCTCTTCTGGAGGAGTATCTTTGTGGCGTTCTCTGTATTTCCTGAATTTGAATGTTGGCCTGCCCTGCTAGGTTGGGGAAGTTCTCCTGGATGATATCCTGTAGAGTGTTTTCCAATTTGGTTCCATTTTCCCCCTCACTTTCAGGCACCCCAATCAGACGTAGATTTGGTCTTTTTACATAATCCCATACTTCTTGCAGGCTTTGTTCATTTCTTTTTCTTCTTTTTTCTTTTGGTTTCTCTTCTCGCTTCATTTCATTCATTTGATCCTCCATCACTGATACTCTTTCTTCCAGTTGATCGAGTCGGTTACTGAAGCTTGTGCATTTGTCACATATTTCTCGTGTCATGGTTTTCATCTCTGTCATTTCGTTTATGACCTTCTCTGCATTAATTAGTCTAGCTGTCAATTCTTCCACTTTTTTTTCAAGATTTTTAGTTTCTTTGCGCTGGGTACGTCATTCCTCCTTTAGCTCTGAGAGGTTTGATGGACTGAAGCCTTCTTCTCTCATCTCATCAAAATCATTCTCTGACCAGCTTTGATCCGTTGCTGGCGATGGGCTGTGCTCCTTTGCAGGAGGAGATGCGCTCTTATATTTTGAATTTCCAGCTTTTCTGCCCTGCTTTTTCCCCATCTTTGTGGTTTTATCTGTCTCTGGTCTTTGATGATGGTGACGTACTGATGGGGTTTTGGTATAGGTGTCCTTCCTGTTTGATAGTTTTCCTTCTGACAGTCAGGACCCTCAGCTGTTAGTCTGTTGGAGATTGCTTGAGGTCCACTCCAGACCCTGTTTGCCTGGGTATCAGCAGCAGAGGTTGCAGAAGATAGAATATTGCTGAACAGCGAGTGCACCTGTCTGATTCTTGCTTTGGAAGCTTCCTCTCAGGGGTGTACTCCACCCTGTGAGGTGTGGGGTGTCAGACTGCCCCTAGTGGGGGATGTCTCCCAGTTAGGCTACTCAGGGGTCAGGGACCCATTTGAGCAGGCAGACTGCCCCTTCTCAGATCTGAACCTCTGTGTTGGGAGATCCACTGCTCTCTTCAAAGCTGTCAGACAGAGTCGTTTGCGTCTGCACGGGCTTCTGCTCCTTTAGCTGAGCCCTGTCCCCAGAGGCGGAGTCTACAGAGACAGGCAGGTTTCCTTGAGCTGCTGTGAGCTCCACCCAGTTCCAGCTTCCCAGAGGCTTTATTTACCTACTTAAGCCTCAGCGATGGCGGGCGCCCCTCCCCCAGTCTCGCTGCTGCCTTGTGGTTAGATTGCGGCAGACTGCTGTGTTAGCAAAGAGGGAGGCTCCGTGGGCGTGGGACCCTCCCGGCCAGGTGTGGGATATAATCTCCGGTGTGCCGGTGTTACAGTGCAGTATTGGGGTGGGAGTTACCCGATTTTCCAGGTGTTGTGTGTCTCAGTTCCCCTTGCTAGGAAAAGGGACTCCCTTCCCCCTCGCACTTCCCAGGTGAGGCGATGCCTCGCCCTGCTTCAGCTCTCGCTGGTCAGGCTGCAGCAGCTGACCCGCACGGATTGTCCGGCACTCCCGAGTGAGATAACCCCAGTACCTCAGTTGAAAATGCAGAAATCACCGGTCTTCTGTGTCGCTCGCGCTGGGAGATGGAGACTGAAGCTGTTCCTAGTCGGCCATCCTGCTCCGCCCCATCCTGTGTTTTCTTTTGCTGTTTTGTTTTGTTTTTTTTTTTTTTAACGGAGTTTTGCTCTTGTTGCCCAAGCTGGAGTTCAATGGAATAATCTCGGCTCACTGCAACCTGCACCTCCTGGATTCAAGCGATGCTCCTGCCTCAGCCATCTGAGTAGCTGAGATTACAGGTGTGTGCCACCACGCCCAGCTAATTTTTTGTATTTTTAGTAGAAACGGGGTTTCACCATGTTAGCCAGGCTGGTCTTGAACTCCTGACCTCAGGTGATCTGCCCGCCTGGGCCTCCCAAAGCACTGGAATTGCAGGCGTGAGCCACTGTGCTCCACCTATCCTGTGTTTTTCTAATCTGATTGGAAATTTCTTGAGGATGAAAACATTGCCTTGACCTCCAGATGGCCCTCATTTTTGTCCGTTGTATTAACCTCATCATTATAGGATCAAATCCTCAGCTTCCTCATAGCCTCTTTAACATCTTTGGGAGCAGCAATGGTGTAGAGCAAGGAGAAGACTTTGTTGAGAGCTGGCACCTGGCCAGCCAAGGGCATAGCATAGACCAGCATCAAGATCCCATAGAACAAGATCACAACCACTAGACAAGAAGAGCAAGTTCAGAATGGCTTCTGCCTACTAGCCACGGAAGGTGTATGCAAGACTATTGAAAAAATCCTCCAGTAGGAGGTTAGGGTTAGTCCAAAGGAAGCTGGGTCAACAGAGCTGTTAAGGCTCATGCAGACCAGGTTGACCAGATAGGGATCTGAGCAGGAGAGTTTCTGCAGAGGTTTCAAGTCACAGAATAAATGGTTAACCTCATCTTCACCATAGAAGGTCAAGTTGGATACCATAGCAGCCTGGAATGCACCTTACACTGTTCATGAGCCACTTACTAGCCCAACGCACATGGTTCCACGCATTAGTTTTGAATAATGCATGGGCTGACAGATAGCCAGGTACGCATCATATGACATCATTGCCAGTAAATAACATTCAGTGCTGCCTAGGACCTCAAATAAGTAGACCTGAATAATACAGCCTACCACAGAAATCATTGTTTTCCATCAACAGGTCCACCAGCATCCTGGGCACAATGTTGGTTGTATAACAGATCTCCAGGCATGAGAGGTTCACCAAAAAGAAGGACATTGGAGTGTGAGGTCTCTGTTGAGTGCGCACCAGTACCATGAGGGGAAGATTCCCAGAAAAGATGGCTACATAGATAACCCCAAACACCAGGAAGAACAAGGGACTCAATTCTTTGAGGTCTCCAAACCCCAGTATGATAAACTCGGTCACCACCGTAGTGGTACTTTCTGGCCCCACAGAAGTCAGTATTTCCTGATGAAATGTCAGCTTCTCCATACCAATATGTCAGCTTACTCTACCACTTAGATTTTCCACATAGTCTACTTCTATCAGTGATTAGAACACTGTGCTGATGAGCGTATTTCTTGAGGATTGGTCCTCATTATAGCCAGTTAAATTATTCCTCAGAAAACTGTTTCTAGAAGTCAGCTGAACCTGTCCTCTGGTTAGGGTGTGGAATAGGGATGAGGAGACTAATTGGAAGAAGGAATGGCTCCATGAAAAATCTATCCTCATCCCTAAAGTAGCCATCTAGATTACAATTGTACTGGTAACAAGTTGAGGCCCCCAAATTCACGATCAAAGGAGACGTGTACAGCCCATATTTGGAATCTTCTATGCCATTTTTGGAAAGAAGAAATTCCCACAGAAAATCCTTACTAAAGGCTGACAATTCAAAGAAGAGGCCTACCAGATAGCAAATTATGTTTGGCCTTCTTGATCGGAGCATGAAATGAGAGCTGATACACTAGGACTGAAGCAGAGAATCATTTCATTGATGTTACTGGAGCATCCATGCTTGTTTGGTAGTTACAGGCCTGAGAAAGCAGAACTGGTCTCTAGAGAGAAAATAGATTCTGGAAAACCAGGTATATATCCTGAGACAAAATACGGGTTTCTTATTTCTAAATCTTGCCCCATAAAAAGTTGGATTTTAGGCTCCCGGGGAGAAAGGCTAGCAGGTGACATCTAAAACTACTGGTTAGACTCACATGTACACATCTGAACATACACACACACACATATGCTTGCACACACATTTGTAGGTAGTCACACTTACAAAGAGCACACATACTGTCACCTTTGCTATCACTTTTTAAATTTGGGTTTCCCAGGTTAGTCTTCTAGAAGTGGAATATTCACTCCATGGGACTTGGTCTGCATTTCAGATGTGCTGACACTAAAGAGGTAGTGGCCCTGGGTTAGATCACAAAGTACAAATAACCAGGCTTTCCCCGTGCATTACCAGGAGTGAAAGAGAAGCTAGCATGTCTTCTCATTCAATACGGTTATTGGTCTGTTTTGTAAGGCAATGTTGCGTAATGATTAAACACATGAACTCCAGGGCCAGACCGCCTGGGGTCAAATCTCAGTCTCTGTGTTTACTGGCTGTGTGACCTTGGATAAGTTGTTTAACCGCTCTGTGCCTCTGTCTTCTCATCTCAGAAAAAAATGAGGCGCATAAGAGTATTTCCTCACAGTTTTGTTTTGAGAAATATATGTAAAGTAATTAAAAAGGTGTCTGACACATAAGAAGCACTAAACAAGCACTAAATATTTTTACTTCCAAAATACAAAATGTTTAATAAAAACAAGCCCACGGAAGCATTAACCAAGATTATTAATCACTATACTTAAATAAAATAAAGCAATATAAATGCACAGGAAGAAAATTGTACATTTCTCATTACTTCTTGACTGTCACCTATCACCACTTAATTTTACCACTTAATTTAACTTGAAGATAACTGAAGATATTACAAGCATCTGTCTATAGAATTATGTAAAGATTAGATGAATCATGTATATGAAGTGCCTGCCACATACAAAACACTCAATAAATTGTGACTAAAAATAGTACCAACAATTTGCCTAAAGTCATCAAATCAGCATGCGGCAGAGCTGAGATTTACAGTTCCATGGGACTGCAACAGTCATGATCTTTCCATAGGTCACCCTGACTTACTGCCTGCTATCATTATATTTACATGTATATGTGCCTGTGCATGCATGGTTTTATGTCTGTATGCAAAGAGTCTTTAGGATTCTGTCTAAAAGGATTAAAGGCAAACTTTTCTGTGTAATTGTGCACCTTTATGCAAGCTCTCTTCCTACACACCCACTTTGTACCAGTTACCACAGTGTACACACCACACACAGGCCATGGGTGCCCACACTGCTCTCTTTGTTCTTTTGGCTCCAGTTTCCGTACAGCTCCTGACCTTTGGTTTAACCTCCCTTTTGAGGGGGAACTCTGGGTTTTTACTGGGTGTTCTCAACTCAGGTTCCTGCCTCCTTCTCAAGAGCTTTGGCTCAGACTCATTCTCCTCAGTTTTTCCAATATTGAGGCCATAATTAACCATTTATTTGAAAAATGAATCCCTACCCCACTCTGTCACTGTCTTCCCTTCTTTCCTGATTCATTTTTATTTACAACATGTATCACCTCTGAGATATAGTATATTTTGCTTAATTATTTCTAATGGTCTGTTTACTTTAATGTAGACTTCATGGGTTCAGAAATTTCCTCTCTTTTATTAACCACTGAATCCTCAGCACCTAGAACATTGCCTGGTACAGAATAGACATCACAAATATTTGCTATATGAATTAGTGAGGCAGTATAATATAGTGAACAGTGCTTTGCCTTCAGAGCCAAACAGAACCACATTCAGATCTCAGCTCTGCCACTTATCCATATGTTACCGTGGGGCCATTTATGGGACCTCTATGTGCTTCAGTTTCCTCATTTGTTAAATAAGAGTCTTTTTTTTTTTTTTTTTTTTGAGTGTCGCTCTGTCACACAGACTGGAGTGCAGTGGTGCGATCTTGGCTCACTGCAAGCTCCGCCTCCCGGGTTCATGCAATTCTCCTGCCTCTGCCTCCCGTGTAGCTGGGACTACAGGCACCTGCCACCACACCTGGTTAATTTTTTGTATTTTCAGTAGAGACAGGGTTTCACAGTGTTAACCAGGATGGTCTCGATCTCCTGACCTCGTGATCTGCCCACCTCAGCCTCCCAAACTGCTGGAATTATAGGCGTGAGCCACTGGGCCCGGCCTAAATAAGAATCTTGATAGGGCCCCTTAGGTGTCTCTAAATATCCAGTCCCTTCTTCTTCTCTGTCAGAGATTGGCAAACTTCTTAAAGACCAGAGAGTAATATTTTAAGCTTTATGGACCTTTGCGACCCAGTCTTTGTCACAACTATTCAAGAAATGCCATTGTTTTGAGAAAGCAGCATAGATGGTACATAGAAGAATTGGAGTGGCTGTGTTCCATTAAAATTTCATTTACCAGAAAGAGGTTGTTGGACCTCAGCGTGTAGTTTACCTGCCCCTGTAGCTGGATACATGGCTTCCTGGCTAAAGTCCACATTACTTTTACAAGATGGGTCAAGCCTATAGGGTATAAATGGAATGAGGTTTCTACCTTTTAGATTGTGCCCTTAGAAGAAAAGTATATATTCTCACCTTCCCCTTTTCATCTTTCCCACTGGCTGGAATGCAGACCTGATAGCAGAACCCAGAGTTGCCATCTGGGACCATGTGATAGAAGCTGGGGATTGAAAATTGCAGAGCAACAACACAGAAGCAGCCTGGAGGCCACAGTAACCCTGAACAGCCTACCTGGCCCTTTCATGGAAATAAACGTAGTTTTATTTTGTGTAAGTCACTGGAAGTGTTTGGTCTTTTTGTTACAACAGCCTAACCTGCACTCTAACTAACAAATGATTACAATTACCTCCTAGGTTATGATTATTCAACAAGATACTCCATGTAAAGCACTTAGCAGAGCAATTGACACAAAGTAAACGGCAGCTTTCATTATGATTTCTTTTGTTTGTGACGTCGTTCCTCTTCTCCATTCTTCCCTTCCCCTGATATGTTTAAATCTAATTTTAGTTCCCTTGAGATCCAATGTTTGATCAGGCCCAAAAACCTTTGAGATGGATTCAACAAGCCCCTCTCCACTCATGTTTCAACAACCCCCTCTCCACTCATGTGCAAAGAGTATTTATTTATTTATTTATTTGAGACCCAGTCTCGCTCTGTTGCCCAGACTGGAGTGCAGTGGCACTATCTTGGCTCACTGCAACCGCTGCCTCCCAGGTTCAAGCAAGCAGTTCTCCTGCCTCAGCCTCCCAAGTAGCTGGGACTACAGGCATGCACCACCACACCCAGCGCATTTTTATATTTTTAGTGGAGACAAGGTTTTGTCATATTGGCCAGGCTGGTCTCAAATTCCTGATCTCAAGTGATCCCCCCACCTCGGCCTCCCAAAGTACTGGGATTATAGGCGTGAGCCACTGCACCCGCTCTGGAAAGAGAATTTAAACAAACAACCAGATTTTGTCCTTTTCCTGAATAAAGTGCAAATAATACATTTGACTGATTTGGGTCTTTTTCACGTTCCTAATAAAATAGATAAGCAATCAATGTTCAAACTGGAGTATACATAGCCTAAGATCAGTGGTCCTCAACTGAGGGTGATTTTTTCTCCTCCCCGCCCCACCAGGGGACATTTGGCAATATTTGCTTGAGGTTAATTAGTCATTCTGGTTCCTCCCTTCTCCCCTCTCCTTTCACAATTACCTTCCTCCTACATTATAAGAGAAAGGACTACCTATCAGGCATCTTGAATCTTACCATGGCTGTACTCCCTTTCTCCTCTGAGGTTCCAGAGTAGAGCAGAGCAGAGTGGATGAGATCTGGAAGTCAGAGTGTAGTCCTAGATTCTAATTACTACTCTGTCACTTTTGGGCTATGTAACACATATTTATTTATTTACTTATTTATTTGAACACTTTGGAGACTTCTGGTCACAGAAAAATTTGGTTTAAAATTTCATTTTATATACATATTTTTATTGGGATACATAATAGGATGAGCAGGGAAGACTTTTCCATATAAAAATATGAAAGATATTAGGATAAAACTCCGTGGGGCAAGTGAATGGAAATGTGAGTTGAAGAAGAACAGGTAATGATGTTAAATATCCAGCTGTTAGAGACGTTTTCCATTAGTATTTTAATGGGTGATAATGGATATAAAAATACTATAGTACTTAGAATTCATTGAAGAAGTTAAAAGAGTGATTCAGGAGTTTAATTTAAACTCAATATTTACAAGGTGACAAAGTATACTGTATTTGCATCTATTTGAATTTATGATGAAAAATTTCTAGGTGTCAATTTTAAAATGTGCAAGAGGGCAGAGTATAGTCCAAAGTTTAAAGAGCTGGGTTACTGCTGAATTCTCTCTGTGTCCTTTCTTTCTTGATGAAAAAACAAAAAGAGGGAAAAAAACAGTCACATAGAGATGTGATTAAAATGCAGCAGCAAGTCTTACTGCACAAGACCGGTTTTCTCCGGTCCCCACTCATCCTGCCAGCTAGCTTCCAAGTGGGTTTTTTTTTCCCCTGCTCAAGAAGTTCTTCATGCTCCCCCAGCCTTCCATTCAAACCAATACCTATTTTCCCCTTTTCATCAAATAATGACTCTCTTAGTCATCGCCACAGGTCTCCTGGACTCTTGCAATCTGCTTATGACTCAACCTGCTTTTAGCGAGTGGGCCTCCAGATACAATCCATAATTATCAAGCAGAACTTTGAAAAACATATTAAGAGAAAAGGACAAGTTTTAGAACAGTGCTTGCTATAGGGTGGCCCTCACATACATACTCACACATACATACACTCTTCACTCGTGGAGAACTTGTCTTCCTCATGCCGAGAAAACTACTGGGAAAAATGGGCAAGTCAATCAAATGAATTCTGTTGTTTCTTTTTATGCAGGAAATGGTAAAATATGCTTCTTTTTGCAACCTTCACTGTCTTAGGCAAATTGTGAGCCTGGTTTGTGTTTGTAGTTCCAGGAAAGTAATTTTATATATGCAAACAAACACACATCAGTGTACACAGGAGACAGTGTGACTGTAGCTGTGATGAACAGAGAATGGTGTACATGATGCCATCCACCAGCCCAGACCTACATTTTTACATTGAAATCAGAGAACACAGCTTTAAAATAGAAATGGCAATAAACAAAATAGTTCACTTTCATCCAGATTGGCTTGCAGAGCACAGTTCTACACTGGCCTGTGGCCTGGTAAATGTCTCTTGCTTCAAGGGAAGTCTGAGCTGCCACTTGATTCTTCCTATCTGAAGGCAGCTTCTTTCCATTTTGAAACAAGCTGAGGAAGGGAGTCCTTCCTTAATCACTCCCTCAGAACCAATCAACATGTATTGATTTGAATTCCAGCTTATCTCATATTAGCTGTGTGACCTGAAGTAATATTCTTAACCTCTCTGAAACACAATTTCTTCATCCCTAAAATCGGGAGAATGATACCTGCCTTGATTGATATACAAAATGAGTACTGAGGATTAAATGAGACACAGTGTTTTTAAAAGTTAAAGTACTATACAAAATATATTAAAAATAACAATAACAATTATCACTATTATTATTATTCTTATTATTAGCTCCCAAGACCACATATTCATTTGATAAGCTCTAATTATTAGAAATAAACCAAAATCAGAATCTCTTTAAATTTTGCTCCTTCATCTCTGGTCTGCTCATTGATTTTATATAACATAGATCTAACTCTTTTTCTACATGTAGCCTTTCAGATAATTGAAGAGAGATATTGAGGTCCCATTCTACGCCCACATCTAGGTTTTCTCTTCTCTGGGCTAGAAAAAAACAAGTCAGTCAGTTAAGAAGCTCTTAAAGTAGAGGAAAAGTATGATATCAGTGGAATCACATTTTTGTTCTCAACATTATTATTTACTTGACTGATGGCTATGGTCCCCTTTGGAGGTTGTTAACACATGGAAATGATGTTTGTTGAGTCCAGAAAAGTGAAAAGATGTTTGGGTTTACTCTTTTATTCCCAATTCTAGTCAGCACTTAATACCCTTTTGATGTACTCATGAATAAGTGGATGAAACTCTATCATAAATTTTCTTTTTCTTAAGCACAACAACCTGGAGTTTCCAACTCCTGCCCATGGCACTGGTGTGCCTTGAGCCCCAGCATGCTGAGCCCCAGTGTGCTGAGACTTGCTTCCAGTCTACACCGACAGAACACTTGGCTTTGTTCCTCTATTCTTCCAGGAGGGTGTTTCACATATACCCTCCCTTTTGAGAACCAGTGTCAGTAACTGACACCAAGATGAATCTTCTCTCTTCTTTTTTTGTTTTTGCTTGTTTGTTTTTGCAAGGGAGGGGGTTTGTGGGGATCAGGCAGCCTGGTCCTAAGTTCCCTTTTAGACAAAGCTGGTGGATTGATCATTTATTTAATTACCAGGTATTAATGCTGCAGTCTCAATATCAAATCAAGTAACTAAAAGAAAAATGAGCCCTTCAAAGACAAAGAAAGAAACCTTCTGTAGGGCCCACTGGAAAGATGAGCTTTGTGTGTTTATTTTCTTTTTGTCTTTCAGTTTGGTTTGAAATTTTGTTTTTCCTTGTGATCCTGTTTAGTTGTTTGCTTGATGGTTTATTTTAATTATACACACCTCACCCCCTCTCTATAATCCAGGTGAGCATAGCAAGCAGGAGAGTCCCTGAGCTGCTTACGCTATGAGGCTATATCAGAGGCACCTCAGCCTCACTTCTATGCCATCTCAACCTGTTCATTTGCATTCTAAAAAACGTTCCTTTTGTCCAAGATTTCAAAACCTGCAAGCCAAAGAAAAGGGGAAAAAAACTCACTTATAAGGAATTGCGTATATACAAAATAAAGTTCAACCATGACTGAGGCGTCATCGTTTTCCTACCATCAGGTCAGGGACATCCCAGAATATTAGAAATTGCCAAACCCATGAGAGTTGAGGAGCATTTGTCTTGATTATTCTGTACTCCAATGCCTAGAACAGTGCTTAGGCATTTAGCATGCATACAGTACAATATTTTGGGAAGGGAGAATATAAAGAATATAAGGCATGGAAAGAAGAAGGAAGGGGGGTGATTCTAAGAAAACCATCTAAAGAAAGATTGGTGCTCGAGTAAGGAATTCTAGAATCTTAAGGCCCTGGAGGTAGAAGAAACCATAAGAGACCACTTATGGTCTAGCCCTTTGCATTCACACAGATTATTTGAAACACTCATCATTTCATTTTTGAGAGTTCATGGGACAAAAGTGTCCATGGCTCTCACTTCCTCCCATTTCTATTGTCAGTAAAGTCATGCTCACACACTGGTCTGCAACTTATTGAAAATTTCCAGACAACACATCCAGGTTCGCTATTCCCACCTGAGCCATCGATATGCCACTTAGGAAATTTACTTGTATTAATTTAGTCTTCAGAGCAGCCAAACAACTGGTCAGTATTCAAAAGAAAGAGAATTCAATAAACCTAGTTGTATTCCCTTCTCCCTACTTCCTTGAATATGCATGACACCTAGATAAATCTCTCTATATAACAGTCTTGTTTATTTAGAGACAAGAAAACCTTTCTTATAAAATTCTGATCAGCTGAAACTCAACAAAATTAAGAAAGATTAAAATAGAAATGATCACAATTCAAATTACAAAAATTTTCAAGGGCTTTTCTGCATTCAAATAACATTCAGCTCAGTGTCCTACACCTTCTACAGCTGAAGCTTTGGACAATGATAACAAAGGGTATGAATGATCCACCTATGGCCCTGAAAGAGCCTTAGTGTATCAAGAATCAATGTTGATCCCAGACTTTCCATGGTAACTCAAGCAATATAGACACAGAACCCTTGGAGGGATTTTAAAAAGGGAGTTGAAATTAAGAAAGTTCTCAGCCTACCCTTCAGAGAACTGAAGTACCTCATGAGACAGAATACCCAATTCCTTAACCATTCTGTCCTACTTGAAGATAATGGTCACATCATTATCATTGTAGTGGTGGAAGTGGTGGTGGTGGTGGTGGTGGTGGCCATAGCAGTGCTAGCTGTTAACATTTATTGAGTCCTCACTACATAGTGAACTCTATGTTAAAGCCTTTAGATGGATTAAATTATTTATTCATAACTTACCTTATTTAACCCTCAAAGCAACCCTGTCAGGTAAATGTTAACATATTTATTTTGCCGATGATGAAACTAAGGAAAAAGGATGTGAAGTAACTTGCTCA
The DNA here is from genome assembly GCF_002776525.5 of Piliocolobus tephrosceles. Lineage (NCBI taxonomy): Eukaryota > Metazoa > Chordata > Mammalia > Primates > Cercopithecidae > Piliocolobus > Piliocolobus tephrosceles. The sequence goes on from NC_045445.1 coordinate 23,285,999, forward strand.
TAGATCAGATGAGATTTCATTTCACCATAAAGCTCCCTGCCCTGCAAATATTACTCACTCTTTATCCCTCTCTAAATCATATTATAATACATGACATAGAAGGTAATAGAGGGTAAGGTGTGAAACCAGGTAAGAGATCAGTTTCATGTCAAAAGAACACAACCCCAACTAATCCCCAGTTCTACAAATATAGATCCAAAACTTTCTCCTTCTCATGGTAAGTAAAGAACATTACTTTTAGATGCTAAGGAAAGCATGGCATTAATATGTAAAACTACAACTTATGTGAAAGTGCTTTCTTAATGACTATTACATTCTGAAATATCAAATTAATCTATTCATAACTCACTATAGTAAGGCAGGAATCAGGCAAGCACTTTATATCTATAAACTCTCTGATCTTTTGTCATCTTATTAAAATCAACATAATTTTGATTATAAGCCAGGGGTCCAGACTGCCTTGTAAATTGATAACAATATAAGATTAGCACCTTATTCTTGAAAATATTCACATAGTTCATGCAAAAGCACGATTGTTGGCAGGATAATAATTGGCTTAATGAAAAAAAGAAAGGGAAGGAAACAAACACTTATTGACCACCTGCATCATATTGTACTAGGTGCCTTCCACATACATTATCTCATTACGACTATGATACATATTTCATATGATTGTTCTGAGAACTAAATGAGCCCACATACATGAAAGTGCCTAGGGGTAGGCAGAGTAAAGGACCTGGTATTATCAATCACGCACCACATTCCAGGTCCTGTGCTATCACATACATTGTTTCCGTTAATCGTCACAACAGCTCTGCACACTTGGCCTTGTTATCCAGATTTCATGCATAAAGAGACTGAGGCTCAGATAATTTTTTAACTACTAACTAAGATCACACAGCAGACCCTGAATTGACTGGATTCTATATCCATGCTCTTACCACTTAATTAAAGGAGAGCAGAAGCCCTTTAACAGCACTTCATTATAGGGAGGGAAGGAAAGAGTGACACCAATATGCACCCATTCATTCATTCAACAACCATGCCTTCAGCACATGCTCTGTGTGAAGCACTAAGCTAAATTCTTTCCATAAATTGTCTCAGCAAATCTTCACAACACCTCTAGCAGATGAGAACCAGGATATTATCCCAATTTTGCCCATGAGGATATGGAGCTCAAGGAGGTTCAACTGTTGTGCTTGCCACCATAGAGCTAGGAAATGGCAGTATCTGGATTGAAAATTAAGTTTGTCTGTCTTCAAAGCCTGCACTCTTTCCAGAATATTGTGTTACTTCTAGAAGGCAAATTATGTTTTCCTGTATGCAAAGTAATATATTTTGGATCACCTTGTATACCACTAGGGAGCCCAGATTGTTGGTCTCCAGCACTGGGGGTCTGTTAGGTGGACTGCCCTCTGTAGCCTAGGAGAGAAAGTGTCCTGTGTAAGGAGGAAGTGGGGAGAGTGTGGCTGAGGGTAGGAAGAAAAAGAAAGAGAGCTCAAAAATGCTAGTAACCCTGGAGATGGAAGGGACCACAAAAAACCATCAAGTCTAGCTACCATGAAATAGCATTTCTGAACCACCTGCTTAATCTTATACAAAAGACACATCAATGCCATCCTAAACCCAGGATTATTCTATGCACACTGGGTATTAGACCAGAGTGGGACATGATCCATGCAAAATCACCTTTACTACTAGAAATAGAACTCCATGGCACCTTCTGCTAAATAAAGAGCAACACAGGAAAGCCTACTGTAGAACAAATGGACTTAATGATTTCATAAGAAGATTATCTTCAAGTCATGAATTTGCCTTTAAGATCAGTCCTCTGTCATTCAACTCAGCAACTTCCCCTGTTCAGCTCTACTAGTATGTGGGCCAATGACAATACCTCTCAGTAGGCAAGCCCCAACCTACCTCCTTCCTTCGCTGCAGTCAGTGTTCATTCTCATCTCTGCTTATAGCTACTCCCATAGCCTCCACTCTTGTTCCAGTGCTCAATATTCTGCCAACCAAGGATATGATTTTCTGAATTCAATCCTGAACAAGCAAACTTACCTTTTCTATTATTATTTGAAAATGGCCCCTTGGTTCTTCCCCTATATGGTCATCTTCCCATATCTGTATCAGGGGAACAGAGCTGGAGGGTAGAGTTTCCAGAGAATCCTTGCCTGGGTGAACAGATGACTACCCTAAGGGATGGTTGGCCAAGAATGAGAGTCTGAAGATAACAATGTCTATTTGGAGGGTTCACGCTCTGTGGAACCAGTTATAATACTACAGAGGGAAATGTGTGGTGCACCTGAAATCTTTGGGTGACCACTTCCCAAACACAGGCCTGGATCACAAAGAGGAACTGGGCCAGAAAGTAGGAGGCTTCCAAGCAAGGGACAATAACACAGGGGCAATAACTATAGACTTCACACTGCAGAGGCAGTATAATATAACAGGATACACATGGCCCCTGCAGGTGAAAATATGGATGACTTTGGTCAGTTACATAATCCCTCTGAGCTTCTGTTTCTTTATCTCTTTAAAGGGTGGGAGCTGGGGAAGAGGAGCTGAAGGAGGAGTCAGAGAATGACATTTACTGAGTGCAGACTTCCTGCCAGGCATTGTACTCTGCTTCACATAAACACTCACTTTATCCTCCCCAAGTTTCTTCAGGTTATGAATTATTATTGAAATAATAATGGACAATATAAGAGAGTGCTTGGCTCATAATACACTTAATAAATGTCAGTTCCTTTCCTTTTCAAATCTATAAGTAAATGGCAAGAACTTTAGTTCTCAGAGAGTACATCTATTCCACGTTGTCCCTATCACTTCGTAATGCAGATTGAAGCAGTGTGAAGTGATCATTTTTAGAAGTAATCATAGAATGCCAGAGCAGAAGAGGCCTTAAAGATTGTTCACATGTAATTCTTCAATGGATAGAAAAGGGAAATACATTTTTCTGGTTCTGCAGCAAGGATTCAACCAGAATCAAGGTGTCCTATCTCCCAAGTGTGGTTATTTCTGAATCTTCAGGAGCTGGCTCAGAAAAAGCCACTTTCAACCCTGCATTAACAGAAGTGAAGGGCAGGATTCAGACTCTAGGTGGCTGCAGTTCATAAAAGCACCTTGTGGTTCAAGCGCTGTTGCTCCTGAGGAGTTTCAGAAAATGACTTTGAAGCATAGGAAAAAGGGAGGGACAAAAGGGAAGGCAGAACCCACAGGTTTCATCAGTGATGGAGTAGCCAACTTGGAATCAACAGCAGAAGCAAAAGGGGAACCATGACCTCTGAACAGTCTTATCTTTGGGGATGAAGGAACTGCACAGAGTTCCACCTTTCCTGTGGGATCTTGAAGTCCACTGCTCTCCCCCATGGCCTGGTTTGCAATTCCTACCACAAGTTGCTGCTAGCTGTTGTCTCCCAAAGGATCCTGTCAAAAGGAGAATTCTACTCCTGGAGCTGGAGCTATTCAGAATAAGTATTTCACAAATATTTGCTGAATAAATGAATCAGAGGCCTACCTAGGGAAATACTCCTGCCCTCTCATTAGAACACAGGGCTGAGTTTCTAAGGCAGCCTACAAGCATTGCCCACTAGTTCAATTTCTCATTACTAGATCTCATTGCTCTCAATGGCAAAAAAGCAATTACCTTTGCACCAAACTAATACTTTCTAGTCTACAACCACAGACTTTCTCTGAAGGAGGCAAGCCTTTCTCCAAAATTTCAGTCTCTGTGCCCCATTCTGAAATTTGCCTAAAAGGATGGAAAGCAGACCTCCAGGCAGGTAAACATAAAATAATTGAGGCCAGAGCTGCAATTCTTCAATAACAGAAGGGAAGCTGGGATGCTGGGATGGGGAACAAAGCCACCTGCTCTGGTAACACCTCATCTTCTACTCACTCAAAGGAAAGGTGTGGAATGGTTCCAATCATCCCTCAACAGAACTCTATCTCTGTGGGAAAATGATCTGAGTAAGCGTTGGGAGCAATCAGAAGGTAGTATGTGTTGTTGGGGTGGGAGTAGAAAGGAGGCATTGATTGAGGGGCAGCCTTTAAATATCAGAGCAAATTCCAGTCTAGCTTGTAATTTTCTCAGTGAACAAGCACCTTCTTTTGTTCACAGGCTTATCCTATAAGAAAGAGTCCATAGATTACCAAAGTCTTAAAATAATCCCAGAACCCTGGTAAGTATGTGCATATAGACACAAACTCAAATGTTAACAGGACACACATACAGACTCAGTCACATACAAAAGGTAATGAAAAGAACAAGGCAGAAGCATATTATCATACAGATATAAATCCATGAATATGCAGGTAAAAACATACAAATGATCATACACACACACAACACAAATATACTTTCAGACTTAGAGTAGTCTGAGTTCCTGGGCTAATTAGACAAATGGAATTCTCCCAAAGTGGTAACGTGCCACTACTCCTAGCCCTTTCTTTACTGGCCCCAGCATATAAAGTTTTCCCTAACTTGATCACTTAATAACAAAAGTTATTGTACAAATTCCCAATACAATTTATTGTCTATCCTTGGCAGCTTGAGTTTGAAGAATACTAGAGTGTTTACTTGAAAGTCACCATTCTCTGGAATAAAGTAAAACTCAGAGCTGGAAATAGGAAAATACCCCCACAAACCATATTTTTCTCCTTCTCTGTATTATTAAATGACAAACTATTATCCCTGCACCATACTCCATTGTCCACAGGATATTTTTGTCAAGACTCAAAATTTTTCTGAACCAGGTTTCACTTTTGAATTGGCATTTTCCAAATCCTTACTCGAGTCCTGCTCCTGTTGAAGCAATGCCTTAGTCTGTTCTGGCTGCTATAACAAAACACTTTGGATTGGGTAATTTACAAACAACGTAATTTACAGTTTACAGTTCTAGAGGCTGAGAAGTCCAGGATCAAGATGTCAGCATGGTCAGTGTTTGGTGAGGCCATGCTCTCTGCTTCAAAGATGGCACCCTTTTGCTGCATACTTACATGGTGGAAGGGCAAAGAATGAAGAGGTTCCCTCGAGCCTTTTTTATAAGGGCACCAATCCCGTTTATGAGGGTGGAGTCCTCATGACCTAATCACCTCCCAAAGGCACCACTTCTTAATACTGTCACATTGGGGATTAGGTTTAAGATACGAATTTTGGAGGGACAAAGCATTCAGACCCTAACAATCAATTCACATATAACTTCCCTGAGGCTGCACTAGATCTAAGATAGTGATTAAGGCAAGATCAGAAAACTGAGGTCCTAAATCATGTGTGTGATCACTGTCCCAAGTCCTGGTCTGAATGAGAATTGATCTGGCAGCAACTTGACTTACATTGTTCTTGCCAAGAACAGGGCTGGCAGTGCAGGGAACTTGTTTGCTTCCCTCTTTGGGTCACCATCCTTACAAATGCCACACCTTTTTGTGGAGCTCTTTATAGTTTATAACTTGCTGTCAGAATTACTTCTTTTGGTTCTTGAGACAACTCTCTAAAATTATCCAAGCAGATTTAATGACAATCCTCATTTTAATGGTATAGAAACTGAAGTTCCGTAAGATGTAGTGACATGCCTAAGGTCCACAAAGCTAATTAGTGTCAGAGGTATGTTTTGAACCTAGATATTTATGATTCTGCTTCCAATACTTTTAAAACTATACTACTACATTCCTTGCTGTCCTACCCTATGCTGTCACTGCCCCCACACCCCACCACAAACACACACACACACAAAGTCCTATTTTGACTTTACCTTTTTCAAACTACATTCTGGAATTTTGCCCCCTCTTGTCTCCAGAAAACAACCCATTTTATGTCTCTTCTCCTAGACAATCTTCTGTATGCCCAGTAGACAATATTATCTCATTTAATCTTCAGGAGAAGTTATGTAATTTGCCATAAGTCACACAGCCAATAAATGGTGGAGCCAAGATTGCAATTCAGAGCCATTGAACTTCAAATGTGCATGCTCTTTCTGCAACATTACACTGCCTTTCAGAGCTAATTTATCAAATGAATCTGCTAATGGGCTAACGCCATACAAACACTAATCAAAAGAAGCTGGAATAGCTGTGTTTATTTTGTTATTGCAGTCAATGTGACACAAGAGGAGGTTAATACATTTTTTTCTAACTAGTTTATTGCTAGGACAGTGGGAACCTACTGTATATCTGGCTAGGTCTTATGACACAATTAGAGAACAATATAATACAGTGGAATAAAGCACTAAATTGTACACATTTAAATGTCCTTTTGTAAATTAGAGGCAATAATAGGTTAAAAATAAGTTGTAAGAGATACCAACAAAGAAGAAATTAAAGTTGGCTGGAATTACCAAGGAAGAAATAAAAGTTGAGCTTGACTAGGAAAGATTTGGGAATTTATATAAAAAGAAAGAGGGCTTTCCATGCAAGAGGGACAGCATAAAGAAATACAGAGCAGGTTTGAAGCCGTGTATGGGAACAATGAAAAGACTGCCTTAATTTCAACATAAGATACAGGTTAGGGAAGAGTTTGAAATAGTATGTCAATTTACAATTGCTGGTTGTTCCTGACACAAGGGGAGTTTGCATTTACACACATGCAATTTTCTATATGCCTACACTGGGTGTTCATGATGAAGGTTGGGAGAAGGGCTTCCCTGTCAGCTTTCTCAGACTCTTCTCTCCTATGAAACAAAAGCCTTAAGATGCTAGGGGTAGAACAGGGACTCCCCTCACTCCCATGACCGTCAAAAATCTATTACTTCTGGGGAGTAGTAGAACCAAAACGTGTCTGCTTCTGAAGAAAGGTTATAAACCCTCTGAGGGAGAGTACAAACTCTCTTGCACTCAGGACTCAAGAAAAATCCTTCCTGGGGAAAGAATATAAGCAAAACCCTCTCCTCCAAAGAAGGGGCAGAGAACTTTCTTGGGCACAGGATCCTACAAACATACCAAACATAGGTTTGCTACTACTGTGAGAGGGACAGGAAATTCCCAGTCAAGAACAACCGCAGATACAAAGCAGAGTTTCATTGCCACTGTAAGGAACACTACTAAGCCCCATTTCTGAAACTCATGTGTGCAGGGCCTGCCAGAGATTGAGACTGGACCATAACAGAGAATATGCCATTTCCCTATGAGCAGTGAGCACCAAATAACAAGCAAAAGGATTTTACTATTGGAAGAACGGCAAGAACATGGAGAGAGAGTCCCCTCTGTGGCCCAGGCATGCAAGAGCAGCTGAAAGCTGAAGGGGAACTAGAAACACTGAGAAAAACTCTCTAGATACACAATTTTAATTCCAAGCATATGGTAGCAGCAGCAGTCCACTAAGAGAGTTTAAAACCTGTGGTGTACTGATGGTAATGATAGCACAAATCACAAGGCTTGCTCAACTCCTGAGTGGATTGGTGCAATTTCATAATTAAAAATCCTTATAGAAGAAGAGTGAAGGTCATTTCCAGGCATAGCTACTATTTACCTTAGTCTCTACTGTTCCTCTATACACATTGTATGACATTAAACAAAAAATAAGACACAAAAAGAAAGGCAATAAAAAATCATCAATTGTCAGGAAATAAAGCAATCAATCAAACCTGATTGAGAGATGGTGCAAATATTGGAATGATTAGATAACAGACTTTAAAATACTGATCTAGCAGAAAATATGGAAATGCATGTATGAACAGATGGGAAATTTTAGCATAGCAATCAAAACTGTGAAAAAGTGAAATAGAAATGCTAGAAAATTTTAAAACCCCACAATAAGAAAGTAATGCTGTAATAAAATTACACAGATGAATAATGGCTTTGATGGAGTCATGAATAAATAAAAAGTTAAAATTAGTTATGAATAAATTTGATAAGGGGATTTCCTGTTCCTCTCCCAGCAGTCATAATACAGTCAAAGAAAGAGTAGTAAACTTGAGGATAGGTCATTATAAATTATCCAAACTACAACACAAAAGAAAGAAAAGTAAAAAGGATAAGTATCAAAAAGTTATAAGACAATATATAGTTGACTAAACTACAAGTGATTGAAGTCTCAGAAATGGAAGGCAGAAAAAAATGGGCAGAATTATTTGAAAACATAATGACAGAATTTTCTGAAAATAATGAAAGATTATAAACTACACATTCAAGAAGCTGAGAGGAACAAACTGTGAATAAACACACACACACACTCACACACACAAACTATAAAACAAAAATATTAATGGTAAAAAGATACAGTAAATACAGAAGAACAAAATCACAGTCACAGTAGATTTTGAATCAGAAACTATGCAATCTAGAAGACAATTAAGTGGCATCTTTAAAACTGCAAGAAAAATATGTCAACCCAGAAATCTACACTTACTGAAAATATTTTTTGAAAATGAAGGGAAAATGAAGACTTTCTCAGACAGACAAAAGCTGAGATTATTTACTTCTAGCAAGCCAGTGCCATAAGCATTGTTAAAGGAAGTAATTAAGGCAGAAAATACATGACACCAGATGGAAACTTGGATCTATAGAAAGTAATGAAAAGCACCATGAATGGCAAAAATAAAACTAAACATAAAAGGCATCCTTCAAATATTTTAATCTCTATAAAAAATAACAGACAGTTTCAAGATAAAAAATAGTAACAATGCATGGTGGGGTTTGTAACACGTATAAGCGAAATGTATGGCAACGATGGCACAATAGATGTGAAGTAGAAATTGTGAACATTGGTGTAAGGTTTTTAAACTACTCATGAACTTGCATAATATAATTTGAAGTTGGGCTTAGATTAAATAAAGATGTATATTGCAAACTATCATAAAGCCAATAAACAAAATTTTTGAAAAAAGGCATAAACAAGTCAATAGAGGAGATAAACTGGAATCATAAAAATTACCCAATTTATTCCAAAGGAAATAACAAAATAAAAAGTCAACAAAGAAAAGATCAGATGAACAAAAAGTAACTATAAAGGTATAGATGTAAATGTAACAATATCAATATCAATATTTCCACTAAATGTAAATGATCTGAAGACTCACATAACACTTCAATCTTGTGAGATTGGCTGTAAAAGCAAGACTCAACTATATGCTGTTTAGAAGAAACATCAATAGATGAAAAGTAAAATAAAAATAAGATATACCATGTAAATCTTAACCAAAAGAAAGATGGAATGCTTATATTAATTAATATCACACCAAGAACATTTCAGAATAAGTAATATTACCACCAGAGATGATTATGATGTTTTCTTAACAAATTGAATAATGATATGTAATTCAATTTGTTAAGAAAACATCATAATTTTAAATGTGTATGTACCTGTCGATAGAATTTTAAAATACATGAAGCAAAAACTGTTAGAACTAAAAGGAAACAAAGATGAATACACTATTACAGTTGGATACTTCAACATTTTTCTTTCATTTAATAATAGAACAAGTAGACAAAAATAAATAAGAATACAGAAGAGCTATACAACACTATCAACAAAATTGACATAACTGACATTTATAGAACACTCCAGCCAATAGTACAATATGTATTGGTTTCAGGTGCACATGGTGCTTTCAACAAAAATGGCCTATTTCCTGGGCCATAGGAGACACAATATATTTAAAATAATTGAAGTCATAGAAAGTATTTTCTGACTACAACAGAGTTAAACTTGAAATTGATATTCCAGAAAATATATAATTAGATGGAAAGTAAACAACACTATTCTAAAAAAAAAAAAACATAGGTCAAAGAAATTGTTACAAATGAAATCATAAAATATATTGAATTTAATGAAAATTAAAACACATATCAAAATATGTGGGACACACATAAAACATGCTTGGAGAAAGATATTTTAGCAGAAAAAGCTTATGTCAGAAAATAAGAAAACTTTTAAATCAATTATCCAAACTTCTAGTTTAAGAAACTAGAAAAAAGAGCAAAATTAGATTCTAAAGCCGGAAGAAGGTACGAAAATACAAAGACTACAAATCAATGGCAGAGAAAACAGAAATACAATAAAAATTTATGAAGTCAAAGCCTGGTTCTGAGACAAGAACAATAAAACTTATGAACCTCAAACCAGAGGGATCAAGAAGAAAGAAAAGAAGACACAAATTACAAGTGTTAGAAAGGAAGAAAGGGCATTACTACAGATCTTACAGAAATTAAAAAATATAACAAAGGACTATTTTGAACAATTTATGCCAACAAATTTGATCACTTAAACGAAATAGACAAATTCCTTGAAAGGCACTACTATTGCTCACTCAAGAAAAAAATCAACAGCCTAAATTGTCCTATACCTACTACAGAAATTAAATTCATAGTTAGAAACATGAAGAACAAACAAACAGAAACAATAAGAAAACTTCAGTCACGTGTGTCTTCAGCGGCAAATTCTTCCAAGTATTTAATGAAAAAATAACATCAATTACAAACAAACTCTTCCAGAAAAGATAAGCCTAAGAAACATTATCCAGAACATTGCATTAATACATCACCATTACTCTGATATCAAAACTGGACAAGAACATCACAAGTCAAGAAAAGTACAGAAAAATATCCCTCAGGAACAAAAATGTGGAAAGCCTTAAGGAAATATTAACAAGCAGAATCTAGCAATATATATTAAAGAAAATACATCATGACTGTGGTAGGCAAAATAATGGTCTCAGAAAGATGTCATGTCCTAACTCCCAGAACCTACGAATATATATATTATTATATATGTAACATATAAGTATGTTACATAAAATATGTTTATGTAATTAATAATATATAAATACATTCTATATGAATGTATATATAGAGAAAACATTAGATGGTTAAAGAGAACTAATGTTTCATATGGAATATAAATTTCATATCCCAGTGATCTTAAAATAGGACAATTATTCTGGATTATCCAGTGAACCCAAATAAATATACAAGGCCCCTAAATGTAGAAGAGGGAAGCAGAAGAAAAGTCAGCATCAGAGCAATGTGACATGAGAAAGACTCAACTGGCCATTGCTAGCTTTTAAGATGTAAAGGGGTTACAAACCAAGTAATGAGGAAAGCTTCTAGAGGCTGGAAAGGGCAAGAAAACAAATTCTCCCCTGGAGATTCTAGAAAGAAACACAGTTCTGTCAACACCTTGATATTAACATAATAACCCGAGTCAGATTTCTGATCTACAGAGTTGTAATATAATAGAGTTGGGTATTTAAAGCCCTTAAATTTATGGTAATTTGTTACAGCAATAATATGAAATTAATACATGGGCTTTAATGGGTGGGACCAAGAATGGCTGAGATAAGCCATTATGAGGTTCCATTCAACCTTTCCACGTTTGAGAACAGGCCAAATTGGACTGTTAAATGGAGAAGTGATGGGGATAATTACCCTTTTTCTAAATAGGTCTCATGATGATTTTCAATCATCTATTTAGATTTATATAGAAAAATGGTGATTGAAATCATCCTTAAAAATGATTTTCAATGTTTAAAGGCCTTGTTTTATATTGGGCCATAATGTCTAAAATAGCCAAAACAATTTTGAAAAATAACAACATTGGAAGACTTACATTGCTTGCTTCCAAGACTTACTGTAAAGCTACAAATATCAAGAAAAAGTGGTAGATCAATGAAACAAAATAGAGTTTAGAAAGAGAACCAAAATACATATGATCGACTAATTTTCTACAAAGGTGACTAAATATGTAACAATGAAACCATAGTATTTTCAGAAAATAATGCTGGAACAATAGGACCACCACAAGCTAAAAATGAGCTTTAACTTATACGCTGTACCATATTCAAAAACTGACTCCAAATGGATCATAGTTCTAAATGTTAAACCAAAACATATAAAACTTCTGGGGAAATTTAATGTGATCTGGATTAGGGAAAGATTTCCTAGAAAGGACACAAAAAATGCAGATAACAAAAGTAAATTTAATAAATTTGACTTTACCATTCCAAGCCTCTACTATTCAAATGATACTGTTAAGGAAATAACAGGCAAGCCATAGGCAGGCAGAAATATTTTCAGAACACATGTCTGATAAAGGACTTGCATCCAGAGTATATAAATAACTCTCACAGCTCAATAATAATAAAACAAGCAGCCCAAAGAAATCTTGACAAGTTTCAAACAGACACTTCAAGATATCCAATATAATTTTTCTTTAGAGAAATTCATATTAAATCCACAGTAAAATAGCAATACACATTTTCTAGAATGTTAAAAACAAAACAAAGCATATTCCTGACAATACCTGATGATGTTGCAAAGCAACAAAAACGTATATACATTGCTGTTGGCAAAGGAAAATAGTATAGCCCCGTTGGAAAACAGTTCAGTAGTTTCTTATGAATTTAAACAAATAACTTATGATTCAACCACCTCAACCCTATGTATTTATCCAAAAGAAATAGTAGCATATGTCAACAAAGACTTATATGAAAATGCTTATAGCAGATTTACTCAAAATAGTTAACAAAGCAGGATAAACCCAAATTTCTATCTACTGTGGAATGGATGATTACGTTGTAGTACATTTACAGAATGGAGCAATACTACCAATGAAAGGAGCGAACTACTGATACATGCCACAACATGTATGACTCTCAAAAGCATTGTGCTATGTGAAAGAAGGACACAAAAGACTATATATTCCAAGGTCCAGTTATCTAACTTTCAGGAAAAGGGAAAGAAATTAAATTAGTGGTTGTGGGAGTGAGGGTGGATGGAGGGACTGACTACAAAGGCACACATAGAGACGTGGGTCGATATGGGTTGATGAGAATATTCCATGTATTCATGTGGTGATGGTTAAATGACTGCATGTTTTCTGAAACTCAGAACTGTAAACCTAAAAATGGGTAAAGTTTACTATATATACCTCAATAGACCTGATGGAATGCATTTTAGACTCTGGAGCAAGTAATGGCATAAAGGGCTCTGTATAGAGATTACATTTTTGCAGGATAGATTAGAAAGAAGGGTAGAGATTTGGTAGATCTGTTGGGGGATATTGAACAACCAGGGTGTTAGGTGATGAAGGACAATAAGAACTATGTTGAATATTTGAAAAGTTGTCATTTTGAAGAAAGTTTAAACTTATTCTGTGTGGCTCCATAGGGTAACAAGAAACAGCTAGAGCTTTTCCAACATGTACCACGTGTGTATGTTAATGAGCTCTCCATCACAAAAAAATAAGTAAACTGGGTGTCCACGAGTTTGCGAGGCTACAGGCTGCAAGGAGTTAAATAGCAGAAGGAAGAGAAACAGGAAGGAATTTTTAACCTTTATGTTAGCTTCCCTCAGTCACTGCAAATGTTTTCCATAGAAGTTCCTATTATGTTCTAATTTCTCCTTTGGAAGCCAGATCCCCCAGATAACTTAGCCTCAGGTAGTCGAGAGAATTTGAAGAGATTAGTCTCTGCTCACCAATATTTGCTCTTTAGAGCCTGAGATAAACTCATGTAGAAGCATTTACCTCCATCAAAGATGTAGAAACCCAGCAGACAATGGCTCAAGGTGGGCCCTGGGCAGTTGATTTAATCAGCTGCAAGAGGTGAAAGCAGCATGGTTTAGAGTCCTGGAACATGACCAATGTGCAGTTTTTCATTGGTTCAAAGAAGAGGCAGCTTTTCCTCTACATTCTGCATTCAGATAGAACTGTAGTTCTTCAAGTCTAGGTTAGACTAGTGCAAAGTTTTTGGTGGCAAACATGGGAAAATAGCTCCTTTCTTCAAATAGTGCCCAGATTTCTGAAGCAGCATTTTTTTTTTCTTTCCTTGATGGCTTGGGGGGAAAGTTTCTCACCTCCCACACTCCCATTTTTGAAACTATCTGCTGGAAGGTTATTCCCAGTGTTCAGAAGCAAGAATCCCCTATCTTCTATATAACCAATATTTTCCAAGGAAACCATTATATACGTCCTGTCTCATCCCAGCTCTATTGGGGAATTTCAGGTGAAATTTGTTTTTAAATGTCAAGATAGTTATGAAATGACAAAAGCACTAGACAGTCCCTAGTCAAACATCCCTTCTCCCTCTGGAAATATTATTGGCTATTCTAAGGAGACTGACACCACGGGATTTCAACTGAGGTCACTGCATTTGTGTTATCTGCTGTTCTTCCCCAGGTCCTTTGGCAGCCTATTAAAATCTCATTCACAGATTTTCCAAGGTAAAAACAAATTCATTGTTGTCTTCTATGGCATCATCACACCCATGCTCCACACCACCTCTATAACTTTGCAACAAAGATGTGAAAAGTCCCTTTAGGAAGCAGGTAACTTAGACCCATAAACCAAGACATATTGCATGAAGCTCATGTATATCTGGGAAACCAAGCATCAGATAATTCACTTCTGTACAAACAGGCACCTACACCCCCTTAGCACCATGCCAAACACTTTGAGGACTCAAGACATGGTCCTAGCTCTTAAGGAAGTTGCATTTTAGTTGGCAGTGGGGAGAGGAAGGAAATATAAGTATACAAGTAATAATATAAAAGCAAACATATCAGCAGAACGTACTAAGTGCTACGTACTTACTCTACAGAGAAAGAGAAAGAGCTCACTTCACATTGATAAGGTGGGTTCATGTGAAGCTTCAGGAAGAAGTTGACAACATGGGAAGTGATATTTTCAGCATGGTAAGAGTTTAGAGACTTGGATAGGAGGATAAAGCAGTGGAGGGTCACTCCAGGCAAAGGTAACAGAAGAAACAGAAGCATGGACTGGCAAAGGGAATGATGCAAAAAGGGAGAGAGATCTCCTTTGAGTAGAGAAGGAATGGCAGGATGATTGAGAAGAGAGGATAGAAAACATAGCACTTATCCCAGCTTGGAACTGTCATTTTGGGAACTCTGGAGCCAGACTTGCTGGATTCAAATCCTGGCTCTGCCACTTAACTAGCTGTGTAACCTTAGGCAAGCTGTATGATTTCTCTGGGTCTCCATTCTCCAACCATAAAATGGAGAAAATAATGGTACCTATGCCTTATACAGTTATTTTTGAAGATGTAAGAAGTTAAACCATGGGAAGTAGTTGGAACAGTGTAAGCATGTAATAAATGTTAGCTATTATCATTGTTCTCCTTAATTTTCCCACCACTTAATAGAGTGAGAACTTCTCTATGTAACTCACCATCTCTGGCTTCTATTTATACTCGCAACTATTTGGGACACATAGCATGAGATCAGCCTGTGTTCAAAGTATATATGAATATATGTGATTAAATGAGTGAATGAGTAATGAGTGAATGAACGAATTGCACTGGGAGACTTTTTATATTAGAGTCCCTGATGTAAAAATCTATACTAAAGCCAAGACTCTTCCTGTGCAGCACATGCTTCCTTTCAACATATGCTGACTTCAGATATGTGTGTTTCCATTTATCCAGTCTTTGGGAGGCAGTACTGGGGCTGGATGTGTACAGGATTCATGAATGCAGCCAGGGATGAGAGAACAGAGAACTGACCAATAAGTAGGAGAACTGGGTTTGAATTCTGGCTCTGCTATGATCTTGAGCAAGCCATTCTACTTAAGAGCCTCAGGTTTCTCATATCGAAAATGGGAATGATTCATGATGCCTACCTTTCAGAATTCTGGTAAGAATCAAAAGACATAAATCAGGTGACAGTTCTTGGCATTCCAAATGAGTTTTCTTCCCAGTTTAACGTACTGATAACTGATATTAAAACATGCTTGTTGATTTTCCTGGAGTTTGACATACAGAAGGCACAGGGACACTAAATCACCCCAGAAGCAGTCAGGGTAAGGATTTTCTGGTGGACACGCAGACACTTCAGACAACTGAGAACAGTGACTGCTTTCCATATTGCTTTCTACGCAGTCGCCAGCCTGTTATGGCCTGAAACTATTTGTGACTCAGTGATGTGCTTTCCACCTCTTATTTTCTTTTCTTTTTTTTTTTTTTTTTTTTTTTTTTTTTTTTTTTTTTTTTTTTTTTTGAGAGGGAGTCTGGCTCTGTCGCCCAGGCTGGAGTGCAGTGGCCGGATCTCAGCTCACTGCAAGCTCCCCCTCCCGGGTTTACGCCATTCTCCTGCCTCAGCCTCCGGAGTAGCTGGGACTACAGGCGCCTGCCACCTCGCCCGGCTATTTTTTTTTTTTTTTGTATTTTTTTTAGTAGAGACGGGGTTTCACTGTGTTAGCCAGGATGGTCTCAATCTCCTGACCTTGTGATCCGCCCGTCTCGGCCTCCCAAAGTGCTGGGATTACAGGCTTGAGCCACCGCGCCCGGCCCACCTCTTATTTTCTCAGTACCTGGCAGGTGATAGGGGATCAACAATGTTTGTCGAATTGATTTCAGTCACAGATCCACTTTTCCACCAGTCATATCATTCTCTGTCTCCGTCTCTGTCTCTGTCTCTCACTCTTTCTCTCTTCTCCCGGCCTGCCCCCTGCTCCATTCCTACATTCATTCAACAAATACTCACTGCCTACCAATTGAGTGTCAGGCCCTCTGCTAGGCTCTGACAGGCACTGCTGTAGTGCAGATTACCTTCTCATTCTGTTTCCAGTCTCTGTCACTCAGCCTCTTCACCCCATCACACACACATGCACTGTTTCTTACATTATTGCTGTGATGTTATACTCCTTTTATCCTTTCCCTTTTTCTGTATCTCCATCCGCCCCAGCCCAGTCAATGACTAACCCACTTCAGATCTGCTCAGTCCACAAGCCCTCAGTTCCTGGTCTCTTATTCCTTTTCTGAGCCCCACCTAGTCCCCAGAGACAGCTCCCCTCCTGGAGGAATTGGCACAGACATTCCAAGAGCAGGCCTGTCCAATAGAGAGGCATCACTATGCATGTGCAAGGAAGCCCAGACAAGTAGGTGACTTTCCAGTAGCCCTTCCTGAAGGCCATCTCTTAAACTTCTAGAGTCCCTAGGGAAATGCCAGGAACTTCCAGAAAGGTCCTTTCTACTCCCACTTCCAACTTACGTCCCGGATATGCCTTGTCTGACTTGCACCTCCCCATCTGGAATTTCCTGGTTCTCCTGGGAGGTGCTCAAACTAGTGCTTTATTCATAGTTTCACCCAATCAAAATTTTGTATGCACTTACTTCTCTCAAGATTTTTTTCCATGCATTATCTCATTAAATCCCCAAAACAGTCCATGAGGTATTAATATTATCTCCATTTACCAATGGGGAAACCTAGGCTCAGAGAGATGGCATGACTATCCCAAGGTCTCACACCTAGTGTGTGGCAGAGTAGATTCAGAAATTTGAATCTCCTCCTTACTAAGTATCTTTCTCCTCCAACCCTCACTCATCAGTGGACACCATGTTACGAAATTGAGTGACAAACACAAAGTGGTTAGTGGCTGAAGAAACAATGTCAGCTTTTATGTTCTAGAGATCTTGCATTTACAAATGTCAGTCTGATGTCTCTTCTTGAATGCCTTACAAAAGTCTCAAACTCAAATATCCCAAACTGAACTCAACATTTCCCCAACTCCTCTTATTTCCTCTGCTCAAGCTAGTTCTTTCCTGCTGCTATTCCCTGTATTAGCTAATGGCACCATTATCTACCAAGTTCTGTGAGCCAAAATAATGCTCAGGAGGCCTCCTATGACCTTCTCTCCCCTTTACACATCCCCACCCTGGTGCCTTCCACGCCCAATCCTTAGCCCATTTCTACATCTCCAACGCCAGGCTGTAATTCTGAGCCTCGTTACCTCTTGCTTTCACTTTGGACCAACTCTCTACCCATGACTTATTTCAAATCTCTTTCATTGGCTTCTCATCATTGATCCAAATGCTTAACATTAGAGTACCTTGGTGCTCAGTCCTTAGACCATGACTCCATCTTCAGTCGCTCTTTTATGATGTCATCCAGTTTCATGGTGTTAAATATAATTGATGTGCCATCAGCTCCCCAGTTTTTAGCTCCAGACTGGATATCTCCCCGAAACTACAGATTCATATATCCAATTGCCTGTTGGACACCTACACCTGGATACCTAATAAACATGTTAAACTTAATACACTCCAAACCAAACTCCAGATCCTCCATAAATTCCAAGGCTGCCCCTATCTCAGGCTTCCCAATTTTGGTAAATGGTGATTTTAGTCTTTTTGTTGCTCAGGTCTTGATCTTAGAACATAGAAAGCATACTCTTGCCACAAAGTATTTCCACTTGCTATTTTCTCCATCTATTTAATAAAATGTTCTTCCATTGGATATGTATTTTATGCAATCCCTCATCACATTCAAGTCTCTATTCAACTGGCACCTTAGCAGAGATGACTTCCCTGATCACTCTATATAAAATGGCAGAACCTCTCCCCCATCACACTTTACCCCTTATTATGCTTTATCTTTCTTCAAAACATTTATTGCTACCTAACAAATTACATATTTGTTTGTTTATTTGTTTATAATTCATCCCAGTCCTCTAGAATGTAAACTCCCTGAGCACAAGGAATTTGTCTTGTTTGCTGTTATATCTTAAGCACCTAGGAGGATTCCTGGGACATAATGGGTGCTCAATAAATATTTGCTAAATTAATGGATAAATGAAATAAACAAATGAGTACATAGATAATTATTTATGCTCTGCATTTGTAGGATTCCAATCACTTGCTGATGTTTCCTCTGCCTGGAATGCCCTTTCTCCTACCCATGGAAATTTTATTCCATTCTCCTAAATTCTAGCTCAAATATTGTTTCTTCTATACACCTCCATCCAACTCACCCCACCCCCAGGCAGAATTAATCTCTGCTCTAACACTAGCATATAATTCTCTACTGCACTCATTACCTTCTTCCTTAAGTTTGAGTTATCTACATATTAGGCTGATCCCATGCCTAAAGATCAAGCTCTTTAAAGTATGGTATTCCCCAAAGCATCTAGCATAGTGCCTGGAATATTGTTAAATTGAATGGAAGGAAACTAAATGCTTATTATTAAAGTAGACAACTCCAATTAAGGATAATTAGGCTTGAGAATGGCAGTGTTACCAGCAACTCAATGAACTCTAATTGCTCTTCCCAGACATAGACATTAGCTGGTATTCAGCTTTGGGCTGTAACATGTATGGATTTCTTCATTGTTAACTTTAGGTCTGTGAGCTGGTGCTTCTGCCTGGGCTATGCTAGTGCTTTATATGCCTCCTTCTTGGGGCAGCAGGTATAAGCTCTAGGGAGACTGGAGCAGAGGCCATGCTTTCTTCATCAGACTTGGAGAGGTTCCCTACTGAGAAACAATGTCTTTCTCCTCAACCTTGGGGTTACTTAGAGTAGGTGGGCAATGTCTCCCTAATAAAATTGGGAGATCTTTAGAGTAAGGAGACAATGGCTTTTCTGTCATGCTGGGGACACATCAGGGTACCAATAGTTTCTCTGCACAGACAAGGAAACAGTTGACCATATCTTCCTAAAAATTGAGAGTTTTTTAGAGTAAAGAAATTATGTTTCCTCTATCAGAATTAAGGTTCCACAAGGTGAGAGTCTGAACAGCCTATATAGCATGGGAGAACCATTGCTTATAATCTTATCAAGTCTAACGACTTTAAATATCATCTACACGCTGAAAACTTCCAAATTGGTATCTCCTTCCCAGACCTTTCCACTAAGTTCCAGAACCCTTCATCCCTTATTTAATCAACATATACATTTAGATGTCTAATAGAAATTTCAAACTTGACATGTCCATCAAAAAACAAGCAAACACCTCCTGACCTTTCTCTTCAAAAATGCCCCTTCTTCAGTTGATGGCAACTTTATTTTTCCACTTGGTCAAGTCAAAACCTTAAAGTCATCCTTGACTCTTCTTTTTCTCTCGCATCCACATCTAATCTGTTAGGAAAAACTGCTGTCTCTATGTTCAGCATATTCCCAGTATACGATCGTTTCTCACCACCTCCACCACTACCATTCTAATTTAAGCCACAACTTTCCATTTTATGTTGAAACAGCCTCTGACTGAGAGCCCTGCTTCTATTGTTGCCTATCAGTTCATTCTTAACAGAGCAGGTAAAATGATCTTTTATTTAAAAATATATGGACCAAATCATTTTACTCCTCTGTTCAAAACAGTAGTTTGGATATAAATATTTTTACTGTGGTATGTGATGGTTAATTTTGTGTATCAACTTGATTGGGCTAGGGGATGCCCGGATAGTTTGTCAAACATTATTTCTGGGTGTATCTATGATGATGTTTCCAGAAGAGATTGACATTTGAATTGATAGACTGAAAAGAGATCACTTTCAGCAATACAGTGGGCTCATCCAATCCATCGAAAGCCTGACTAGAACAAAAAGGCAAAGAAAGTGTGAATTTACTTCCTGTTTGATCTAGGACATCCATCTTCTCCTGTCCTCAGACATCAGTGCTCCTAGTTCTCAGGCCTTCAGACTCAGACTGACTTGCATCACTGACTTTCCTGGTTCTCCAGCTTGCAGATGGTAGATTGTGAGACTTCCAGCCTCTACAGTTGAGTGAGCCAGTTTCTACTCTCACACTCTCTCTAATTGGTTCTGTTCCTCTGGAGAATCCTGACTAATTAATACATGGTAAAATACATGTAACACACAATTTACCATTAGTAAATTTTAGTAAATTCACAATATTATGCCATCAACACCATCATCTAGTTCCAGAACATTTTCATTGCCCTGAAAGGAAAATCCATTCCCATTAAGCAATCACTCCCCATTCCCCATTCTACCCAGGCCCTGACATTCACTAATCTTTCTGCCACCATGGATTTGCCTGTTCGAAACATTTCACATAAATGGAACTACATGATATGTAGCCTTTTGTGACTGGTTCCTTTCATTTAGTATGATATTTTCAAGGTTTATCCATATTGTAGCAGTCCTACAATGTATAGCAATGAACTTCATTTCTTTTTATGGTGAAATAATATTCCATTGTATGGATATACTACATTTTATTTATCCAGTTATCTTCTGTTAGACCTTTGGGTTGTTTCCACCTTTTGGTTACTGTAAGTTATGCTGCTATGAGCATCCATGTACAAGCATCTATTTTCAGTTCTTTTGGATATATATCTAAAAGTAGAATCTCTGGGTCATATGGTAAGTGTATCTTTAATTCACTGAGGAACCAACAAACTGTTTTCCTTAGTGGCTTGATCTTAATTTCACTGAGAGTAAACTTTCATACAATAACTTAAAAGGTCCTACATGATCTGGCCCATCATGTATCAACTTTGTGACCTCATCTCCTCCTAATTTCTGCCTTAATCACTCTGCTTTAGCCATGCTGACCTTCTTTGCTGTTCCTAAAACTCACCAGGCACACTCCCACCTCAGGGCCTTTGTACTTGCTGTCTCCTCTGCCTTAGACACACTTACCCGAATATCTCTGTGTGATGCTCCTTCATTTCCTCCATATTTTTTGCTCGTATTTCATCTTATGTTTCTAGGCAAAACTGCAACCCTAGTCCCACCCCAGCACTCCCCATCTCCCTCTCATGTTAGTTTGCTAGGACTGCCATAATAAAGTGTTACAAACTATGCAGTTAAGGCTATGAGAGTTTATTTTCTCACAGTTCTGGAGACTGAAAGTTTGATATCAAATAGGTTGGTTTCTTCTGAGACCTGTCTCCTTGCATTGTAGATGACTGTCCTCTCCCTGTGTTTTCATATGGTCTTCTTGTGTACATGTTCATGTTCAATTTCTCTTTACTTATAAGGACACCAGTCATATTGGATTAGGCCTGCCCCCAATGACCTCCTTTTAAATTAATTTTTGAAGACTTTATCTCCAAATATAGTCACAATCTGAAATACGGGAAATTGGGACTTCAACACATGAATTTTTGAGGGACACAATTCAATTCATAACACATGCTTCATATTTTTCATTTCATATTTTTCCTTAGCATTTATCTTTATCAAACACACTATATGTTTTACTTACATAAGGCATTTACTGTTTACTGTCTTTCTCCTTCACTAAAATGTAAGCTCAATTAAATCAGCTACCTATGTCTATTTAGCTCATCAGCATATCCTAAATGCTTAGAATAGTGCCTGGAACACAGTGGGGCCCTCAATAGATATAACTTGGATGAATAGCTATTTCCTTCTCCAGACTGGGGGTTGCTGAAGACTGAGACTCCTTAGAGTACAAAAGCTATCTCTCCTTTTTCAACCAGGCCTTACATCGTGGTTGGAAACCACATCTCCTCCTGACTAGGCTATGATTCTTGTCTCATTAATTACCAAGAGTAGTGTGTTTTGCTAAATATGAAATCACTCATTGTAAGTCCAATGCTAAAAGAAAAAAATCAATGCCTGGTGAATAAATTCTCTTTAATGTGAGTCATGTTAACAAAACTGTAGATTTATGACCTAAGCATCTACCCTCCCTGCTTTGATACTGAGCTTCTGATGTTAATTTGATTCATTTATCTCTTACCAATGTACAAAGACTGCTGAGCTGAGGAACATTTTGGTGCAGTGTAAAATGTGTTGGACAAAATCTAAATAAAAATGAATTCTGTGTCCCACACCTCCAACTTGTTTCTAATTTTTTGTGCAACCTTGGGCATACTGCTTCTCCTCTGAGGGACTCAGTTTTCTTATGTGCAAAAATGAGAGAGTAGGAAAAAATTTCTTCCATGTTCCTAGTCTTACTGGTTGCCACCATCATTTACCCAGTTCCTTAGGCCAAAATCCTTACAGTAACCCCAGATTTTGGTTTTTGCCCTCACCCTTCATCCATCAATGAGTCCTATCATGTCCTGTCCATTCTGTGTCTCCCAAATATATCTTCTATCACATATATATCCTCCATCTCCACTACTACTACTCTGGTGTAAGCCAACTTCATTTCTAGCCTCAACTACTGCAAGAATCTCTTATCTGATGTGACTGCCCTAGTCCTTTTACAACATCACATCCAAATATATCATTGTCCATTTTAAAATCAGTCAATTCTCCCTATTACTCTCAAGAAAAAAAGTCCCATAATCTGGAATCTATGAACTCTCTTGACCTGGTTCCTGCCAAACTCTCTAGCTTCATCCCTATCCCTCGTGCTTCGGCCCTAAGGTACCCTGCACACTAGGATCTTACTTGCTCAGGCATTTTAGCCTGGACGTGGACTCCGACCCGTACCTCCTATCAACCCCACACCCATGCCTCTCCTTCTCATAACACCAGCACCCACTCATCTGCCAAAACTCACCTCAGGTGACATCTCATGCAGAAATTCTTCCCTTTATTCCTACTTTGAACCAGTTTCCTCTGATTTATGCTTCCACAGAATCCTGCATCCAACTGTGACAGGACTACCTCTTTGCATTGTAACTATTTGGTCACCATTCTCCCTGATGAGACTATCAACTTCTGAAAGGCAGGAATAAAGTTTTGTTCATTTTGGTATTTCCAGTGCTGAGCCCCAGTTACTTACACAGAGTAGATACTCAGAAAGTAAATTGGAAAAACCCCAAAGTTCCCTTTCAGGATAAGTGGATAGATCCATAAACTAATAAATTGGACCAAATCATAAAACTTTGGTTCAAGTCTCCACTCAGTCTTTTATTAACTGTGTGACTGAACTGCACCTGTGTGAGACAGACACTAATTAATAATATTTAGTGGGTTTGTACTATGTGCCAGGCACTGTGTTGGGTGCCTTGCCCAAAACATCTCAGTTAATCCTTACAAACAATCCACTGAGATAGATATCGTTACTGTTTAAGAGATGAAGAAACAGACTTTGTGCTGATAAGTAAACTGATTGAGGTCACAGAAATTGAGATATGGAGTGCTGAGGAGTCTCTACAAAGATGTAAAGAGGCACAAAGTCACCTTGCCTCCAAGTTGGGAGTATTGGTGATAAAATATCAATAACAAGTTGTGACATCTGGAGTGGAGTGGGCAATAGCTACAGTGGACACATCAAGCTTTGATATCTGGCAGCCAGCCCTGGTGCTGCTAGGGCAAATCTGCTAAAAACCTGAGGAAAGTGTTAGGATGGGTGAGGGAAAGCAAGAAGGAGTTTTATATTCCTACTATGACTTATTTTCTGACTTACAGCTTTAGGTTATTGGGTGATAGGGCATCAGCTTATAGTTCTGCCTCTTTTTCCTTTTCTTCTTTAGGAGAATGGGGCAGGGGGCGGGGTGGAGAGAGAGAGAGAGAGTGTGTGTGTGTGTGTGTGCGCGCACGCGCGCGCGTGTGTGTGTGTTTGTACTTAGTGGTGGGAGGAAATAGGTGTTGTTAGCTGAGTCTAATTAAATATCAAATGTATTTGAGGTCCATGGTTGGAGTTATTCTTATTTTCATTAGCTACCAACTGCCTCTCTCCTGCCTCCTCCTTGGCTCCCCTGAATCCCTGAACTTCTTGGGCACCATGTTCTCCAAAGCCACAAGGAGCCTCTGGAAGAAGCCATCTCCAGTTTTTCCTTCCCCCGAATGTCTCAGGGTTTCTAGCATAAAGCAAGGGCCATCAACTCTAGGACGTGGCGGAGATTCACAAGAAAAATCTGCCACTGGTATCTGATTTGGGGCCGAGAATACCTTGAGGGGATTATTCTCTATAGTACCCTGGGATGAAACTCCAAGACAAAAGGAAAATAGTGGACCTCTGATAACAACAGTTTGTAGAATAAGACCCTTTCTTTAGGAAGACACAGCTCCTTACCAGAATGTCTGATATATCAAGCAGAATGCAAGGGGGGATCTTTTAGCCAGGCACTCTTATACAGAGAAAAACTTGCACAACTGTTTGTAATGGATCTGATCCCCACAAAGGCTCACTCACCATTTCACAGAAATCTGGCCTTTTTCTTATTTTTGTGCCTTTCTTCCCTCTGCCCAGAATGACATTCCTCCTCTCCTCAGCTTAGCAAACTTCTACTTATCATTTAAGCCTTCACTCGAGTGTCTGCTCCTTTGTGAATACTTCCTTGACTTTCAGACAGCTGAACAACTTATTCTTCCCTTGGAGTCCCATGGCATTGTGTTTAGACTTCTGTATTATCACCTTTCATACTATTTTCGATCAATGTTCTGTCTGTCCTGCTAGATCTCACTCAGTCTACTCAAGGGAAGGTACCCTGGCTAATTCAACTTTGTGTCTTATCCCAGCACCCAATGCCCCTCCCTCAGTCCCACCACTACTTGAATTTGGCACAATGCCTGGAACACTGTGGACACTCAGCAAATGAGAAACTTTGAATAAGTGTAGGATAATGTGAGGGATACTCAGTGTCAAATGATCGGGCATAGAAATGAAAATATGCCAAATAGATCCTTGGATAGGCCCTCTGATGTAGCAAGCTTATCCCGTCTCTGGCTGATGGAGTCAAATCCTCGCAAGTCCCAGAATTACCCTTTCAGCCAGCACTGAACAACTTTTTTGATTTAACTTTTGAATAAGTGATCCAATTCCACTTATGGGCATCATTTCCTGACTTTCAGATCCCTGTTGCCATATTCCCTCTTAGCCTATAGTTAATGAATACATTTCCTTCTTTTCCTGATAGTGGAGCCAATCTGCAGGCCTCGTCATGATTGGGAATGCTGATGCCTTCTCCAGGTGATGTACGGGCCTGGGTCACCTTGGAAATGTCTTCTCTTCTTGCTACATTCTGAGCTCATTGCTGTGGAGATAGAATCAGTCCTAAGGTGCTCAAGATGCCTGGGAGGCTGTACATGGCAAAAAGATGACTGACTTTCCTGTTCTCCAGCCCCTTCCTCCCAGGACCATTGCCCATTCACAGTTAAAAATGTGTATGGGAGAAACAACCCTATCTGCTCATTATGATCAAGGCCAATTAGCTTTGCCAGTATGTTAACTCCTTTCTTTACCTGCTGCTCTAGTGGCACAAGAAACCCCAAATTACCAGGTGGCAGCCATAACTTTAAGTTTGGCAGGGATCTTATAGTGTCCCTTAGTGGAAGCATCTACTCTCGGGAAACCAGGACATCTAGAACTACAGAACTTAAAGTTTTCAAATGAGCCCCTGGGAACCATGGTGAATGGGGTCACTCCAATGTCCACTCGTTTTCTGCCAGGTCTGTGTATTCTACCTATTTATGGTAGATGTCATATAATGACTGCTGGTTTAAAACATACATTGCCTCATGAAGAACAAAGCCCTCAAATCACAGGCATCATTTCTAAGATACTGCCTTATCTGTGCCTTTAAGAGACCATGTCAGTACTCTACTAGGCTGGCAGCTTCTGGGTAATGTGGTATATTGTAGAACCAGTGGATCCCATGGTTATAAAATTATTGTTATGACTGCTTTGATATAAAGTGAATCAATTAATGTGAGATAATATTAGGTAGAGCCTCATGTCAGTAAGTCAGATTTTCTATAAGAATATAGATAGCACAGTTGGCTGAAGCGCTGCAGGTAGAAAAGACAAATCCACACCCAGAATACAAGTAAATTGAAGTTCTGATAAATCATTGTCCCTCCTGAAACAAGATGAAATCAACTTTCCATCAAGTGGTTGGTTTTTCTCTTTGAGAAACAGTACCATATTGAGAATTTAGCATTGGTCTCCAGTGCTGAAAGATCAAAAAGATATTTATTCAAGATACTAAGTGATAGTAGCTAATCAGCTTTGGTGAAAGGAAGCCCAAATGTTAGTCCAATACATAGCCTCTGTCTCTCATATTATGATTACTGCATTCATAGGTATATCATTTAAGTGCTTGTATGACAAACACAGATGCTGACATCTACTGAACGAATAATTCTGTTGACCCGTTGTTTAGTACTTTTTCTTTTGTGGATGATCTTTCATGGGCATTACTGTGAGATGTAAAGATCCTCACATTTGGTGCCAACCCCTATAGGTTCAACTATATGCCTCTTCTTTGTCTTGATCATTCAATCCTGCTTCTCCTAAGGCCTTGCCCAATCAGACAAACTATTTACCACTGTCCAAAAGTTCATGTATGACTACCAAGAGCCACTTATGTCTTTGCCCAGAGTGGATGATTGACCAGCTTTGCATACTTGAAAAACTTCACTTACTGCTGCATTTTTAGAGTTGCCTCTGAGTGAGGATGTAGTTGAGCTGCCTCTGTCAACTGGTCATAGAGAATGCCCCCACAAACCCACAGGTGTGAGCTGAGAAAGAGCTAGGCCTTATTGCAACAATGAGAACTGGGCCACTGGTTCATGTAACTCACTCATACCCACTGGACATAGTCAGATCTAATTCCATATATACCATGAATTGCTGCTGTGACTGACCAACTTATGACCTACTGTGTCTGACAGAACCCAGTTTATGTACAAGCTCTGGATGCATAGTCAATTGATGTCCCATGGACAATCACTCATTCTCTACCAGGACCTAATAGCACATCTGGATCTTCTTTTTGAAATGTGTCTCTTTCTTTGCTGCAGAAAGTATGACTTGCTTCAAAACCCTAGGGATTTATGCCTCAACTCTTCTGTTGGGATTCACCCAAGACTCCATCTGGCATCTGTATCTACTGCAAATATCCTTAGCTCCATGAAATTTGCCAAGTTGTTTATCTCAAATGGTTGTGCCACTTGTACTGTAGCCTGGATATTCCTCAATGCCCTTTCTTGTTTATAATCCCAATTAAAACTGGAAGATTTCAAAGTAATCTCAAAAATGAGTCAGGCTAGTATTCCCAATTGCGATATATGCAGTCCCCAAGATGCAAAAAGACCTACCAAGCGCTGTGCTACACTCTCAATAGTAGGCGAGTCAAGGTGTAATAAAGTGTCCTTTTCATGGAAAGGACATACTGACATGACCCAAATATTATGTTGGGGCAAAAGTAATTGTCATTTTTGCCATTCAAAGAAACATAAGTGAATCCTTCAAAATTTCACCAATGTGACAAGTCTCTGCATCCTTATAAGGTTTATTTTCTACCCTCTGGAACTCGCGAATCCAGAGTACTTGCCACTTTCTCTTTATCAGAGCCAATTAAATTGATGTTATCGATATAGGAGACCATCATGATATCCTATAGAATTTTCAGACTATCATGTTCTCTTTGTACTATATTATGACAAACAGCAGGAGAGTTAAAATAGACCTGAATCAAAAGCATGAAAGTATACTACTGCCTATTTGGGTGAATATGAACATCTTCTCATCCTCTTTCCAGATGAAGATTTAAACAAATCTTTTAGCCACATCGAATCCACTTACCAAATACCAGAGGCTGCATTGATAATAACCCATTATAGTAAAAATACCATATCTGGCATACAAGCTTTAGTCATGACTATTACTTGTTTAAGTTTATGTTAGTTCATCATAATCTACCATGGTACACCTGTTTTTTTTTTTTTTTCATGGTGAATGAAAACATAATGTGGATTATCAGCCCTGCTTCACCTAAGTCTTTGGGATTGTCACTAATCTCTACCATTCCACTTAAAATGTGGTATTGTATTTTATTTACCACCTTGGCCTGGGGAAGGTACCACTTTCATAATGTTCATGTGTGATTTGCTACCATAATAGCTCTTAATTAATGGGTCTTGGAACCAAAAGTCAGGCTTCTTCCACCTACTAAGTATGTCTTTCTACTTAAGCAATCAGAAATTCCCACTGAATGTGTCTATGGACCCATTGGACCCACTGTAAAATGGACCTAGGCAAAAACTGAATTCCACAAGGATCTATTTTAGTTTTGAGAGTGGATGTTATTGTGCTTTAGGTTCCTTAATATCAGCATCTGCTCAAACTCTGTATCCAACAGCCCTCAAAAGATATGGGCAATCCCCTTTTCCTTAGGGTTCGCTTTTATTTATAAATGTTAATAAGTCCCTTTTGACGAAGGACTGATAGAATCCCTACTGTATATGCTTGCTTTTGCATTGCAAGATCTTTCTTCCAGGGTACTCAATTTCTCTTTCAATTGATGACTTCTGAGGCTAACAACTGGCTCAACTATGAAAACCAGGCAAAATATTTTGACCCTTCATTGGGGTAGTGTAGATCAACTTCTATTCATCCACGTATGATTTTAAATTATATATGTCAAGCAAGCAGTACTCTCATTAGCCAACTGTGTATCTTGCTTCTAGGAACACCATAATCTATTAGTCATCACCATACATTCCTGCATGACAGGACCCTTTGGTTGCCATTTGACCATTACAATAATTGTGTTCACCTGGTTTCTGGTGATTATGTGTTGCCATCTGACCTCTGTTCTTCTGGAATCTTATCATTTCTATTGAAACTAGAAAGCTCAATTCTATAGCCTAACCTCCTACAGTCAGCTCCAGCCCAGCAGAACACAGAACATTTACTTCTGAGCTTCTAAAATATTTTGGAACTGCCCCTTATTACTGCACTTCTTTTCACCTCAGTAAAGGGAGTGTACTCTGAGCATTTCCAAAAATAGTCCTCTGGTGGGAGGGACCTCAGGTTTTATGAAATAGATCCATTCTAACATGCCCTCTTCTGAGGGCATTTTTATCCCCGTTTTTTTAACACTCTGACAAAACAGTTCGAGCATCTCATTTCATTTAATGTGATTCACATTTTACCCCAAATTTCCAGGAGTCATCTCAGTCATGTCAATTAATAGGCTTGGCTCCAGGTGCCCTTACAAGATATGTTAAATATTGAGTCACAGTAGAATGCCCACATATCGAAACAAATTTTAAAAGTGTTTTCTCTTATCCAGCTTTATCCACTTTTCTTTAATCAAGTTAGCTTCAAGATACCTATGCAGGCATGTTACCCCAGTTCCTGATAACACATATTATTAGGTTCTGTAGCTCCATTGATTAATAACACATTTCCTCCATTAGTAAAGCCAGAACTTCCCCAGATTGGTCATGCTAACTTGACTTAATTATTTCCAAGTCCAATGGCCAGAAAGAAATGTTGGGGTAGATCTTGAGAAAGGCAAGTATTGGCTTGCAAGGCATCTACTTCATTTAAAATCTCTACTTAGACTTCAGACAGGAGAGTGCTGTTATCTACTAGCAATAAGGAATGGACTGTTTATTGCAGAACCACACTGTTTTCGAGAATACAAAAGTTCCATATTTCGTTAATGGGTAAACTTAGATGATCCCATCCCAAGTCTCAGATTGTGAGTCACTCCCTGTCAGAGTCATAACTTTTGCGTACAGGTCTTATGGAGGCTGTGAATTTCATCTTTTCTGACACCCTCCTACTTTTAAAAATCAGGTCTTCAGGGTGGCTGGCAAGATGGCCGACTAGGAACAGCTCCAGTCTGCAGCTCACAGCGAGATTAATGCAAAAGGCGGGTGATTTCTGCATTTCCAACTGAGGTACCTGGCTGTTCTCATTGGGACTGGTTAGACAGTGGGTACGGCCCATGGAGAGTGAGACAAAGCAGGGTGGGGCATCATCTCACTCTGGAAACACAAGGGGTCAGGGAATTCCCTCCCCTAGCCAAGGGAAACCATGAGGGACTGTGCCATGAGGAACAGTGCATTCCAGCCCAGATACTATGCTTTTCCCATGGTCTTCACAACCTACAGATCAGGAGATTCCCTTGGGTGCCTACATCACCATGGCTTGGGGTTTCAGGCATAAAACTGGGCAGTTGTTTGGGCAGAAACCGAGCTAGCTGCAGGAGTTTGTTTGTTTGTTTGTTTTCATATCCCAGTGGCACCTGGAACACCAGTGAGAGAACTGTTCACTCCCCTGCAAAAGGAGCTGAAGCCAGGGAGCCAAGTGGTCTAGCTCAGTGGATCCTACCCCCATGGAGCCCAGCAAGCTAAGATCCACTGGCTCAAAATTTTTCCTGTCAGCACAGCAGTCTGAAGTCAAATAGGGACACTCCAGCTTGGTGAGGGGAGGGACATTGACCATTACTGAGACTTGAGTAGACGGTTTTTCCCTCACAGTGTAAACAAAGCCACCAAGAAGTTAGAACTGGGTGGAGCCCACTGCAGCTTAGAAAAGCCACTGTAGTCAGACTGCCTCTCTAGATTTCTCTTCTCTGGGCAGGGCATCTCTGAAAGAAAGACAGCAGCCCCACTCAGGAGCTTGTAGATAAAACTCCCATCTCCCTGGGACAGAGCACCTAGGGGAAGGGGCAGCTGTGGGCACAGCTTCAGCAGACTTAAATTTTCCTGCCTGCCAGCTCTGAAGAGAGCAGCAGAACTCCCAGCACAGCGTTTGAGCTCTGATAAGGAACAGACTGCCTCCTCAAGTGGGTCCCTGACCCCCATGCCTCCTGACTGGGAGATACTTCCCAGCAGGGGTTGACAGACACCTCATACAGGAGAGCTCTGGCTGACATCTGGCAGGTGCCCCTCTGAGACAAAGCTTCCAGAGGAAGGAAGAAGCAGCAATCTTTGCAGTTCTGCAGCCTCTGCAGGTGACACTCAGGCAAACAGGATCTGGAGTGGATCCCCAGCAAACTCTTGCAGACCTGCAGCAGAGGGGCCTGACTGTTAGAGGGAAAACTAACAAACAGAAAGGAATAGTATCAACATCAACAAAAAGGACGTCCACACCAAAACCCCATCTGAAGATCACCAACATCAAAGACCAAAGGTAGATAATTCCAAGAAGATGAGAAAAAACAAGCACGAAAAAGCTGAAAATTCAAAAAATCAGAACGCCTCTTCTACTCCAGAGGATCACAGCTCCTTGCCAGCAAGGAAACAAAACTGGACAGAGAATGAGTTTGACAAATTGACAGAAGTAGGGTTCAGAAGGTGGGTAATAACAAACTCCTCCAAGCTAAAGGAGCATGTACTAATTCAATGCAAGGAAGCTAAAAACCTTGAAAAATGGTTGGAGGAATTGCTAACTAGAATATCCAGTTTAGAGAAGAACATAAATGACCTGATGGAGCTGAAAATACAGCACGAGAACTTCATGAAACATACACAAGTATCAATAGCCAAATTGATCAAGTGGAGGAAAGGATATCAGAGACTGAAGATCAACTTAATGAAACAAAGTGTGAAGACAAGATTAGAGAAAAAAGAATAAAAAGGAATGAACAAAACCTACAAGAAATAAGGGACTATGTGAAAAGACCAAACCTACATTTGATTGGTGTACCTGAAAGTGACGAGGGGAATGGAACCAAGTTGGAAAACACTCTTCAGGATATTATCCAGGAGAACTTCCCCAACCTAACAAGAGAGGCAAACATTCAAATTCAGGAAATGCAGAGAACAGCACAAAGATACTCCTTGAGAAGAGCAACCCCAAGACACAAAATTGTCAGATTCACCAAGGTTGAAATGAAGGAAAAAATGTTAAAGGCAGCCAGAGAAAAAGGTCGGGTTACCCACAAAAGGAAGCCCATCAGACTAACAGTGGATCTCTCTGCAAAACCCTACAAGCCAGAAGAGAGTGGAGGCCAATATTCAACATTGTTAAAGGAAAGGATTTTCAACCCAGAATTTCATATCCAGCCAAACTAAGCTTTATAAGTGAAGGAGAAATAAAATCCTTTACAGACAAGCAAATGCTGAGAGATATTGTCACCACAGCCCTGCCTTACAAGAGCTCCTGAAGGAAGCACTAATTATGGAAAGGAAAAACTGGTATCAGTCACTGCAAAAACATACCAAATTGTAAAGACCATCAACACTATGAAGAAACTGCATCAGCTAACGGGTGAAATAACCAGCCAGCATCATAATGACAGGATCAAATTCACACATAACAATCACAATATTAACCTTAAGTGTAAACAGGCTAAATGTCACAATTAAAAGACACCAACTGACAAATTAGATAAAGAGTCAAGACCCATCAGTGTGCTGTATTCAGGAGACCCATCTCACGTACAAAGACACACATAGACTCAAAATAAAGAAATGGAGGAATATTTACCATGCAAATGGAAAGCAAAAAAAGCAGGGTTTGCAATCCTAGTCTCTGATAAAACAGATTTTAAACCAACAAATATCAAAAAAGACAAAGAAGGGCATTACATAATGGTAAAGGGATCAACGCAACAAGAATAGCTAACTATCTTAAATATATATGCACCCAACACAGGAGCACCCAGATTCATAAAGCAAGTTCTTGGAGACCTACAAAGAGACTCAGACTCCCAAACAATAATAGTGGGAGACTTTAACACCCCACTGTCAATATTAGACAGATCAATGAGACAGAACATTAACAAGGATATTCAGGACTTGAACTCAGCTCTGGACCAAGAGGACCTAATAGACATCTATAGAACACCCCACCCCAAATCAACAGCGTATACATTCTTCTCAGCACCACGTCGCACTTATTCTAAAACCGATCACATAATTGGAACTAAAACACTCCTCAGCAAATGCAAAAGAATGGAAATCATAACAAACAGTATCTCAGACTACAGTGCAATCAAATTAGAACTCAGGATTAAGGAAACTCACTCAAAATCACACAACTACATGGAAATTGAACAACCTGCTCCTGAATGACTACTGGGTAAATAATGAAATTAAGGCAGGAATAAATAAGTTCCTTGAAACCAATGAGAACAAAGACCCAATATACCAGAATCTCTGGGATACAGCTAAAGCAGTGTTTAGAGGAAAATTTATAGCACTAAATGCCCACAGCAGAAAGCAGGAAAGATCTAAAATCAACATCCTCACATCACAATTAAAAGAACTAGAGAAGCAGGAGCAAACAAATTCAAAAGCTAGCAGAAGACAAGAAATAACTAAGATCAGAGCAGAACTGAAGGAGATAGAGAAACGAAAAACCCTTCAAAAACCAATGAATCCAGGAGCTAGTTTTTTGAAAAGATCAACAAAATAGACTGCTAGCAAGACTAATGAAGAAAAGAGAGAAGAATCAAATAGACACAATAAAAAATGATAAAGTGGATATCATCACTGATCCCACAGAAATGCAAACTACCATCAGAGAATAGTATAAACACCTCTATGCAAATAAACTGAAAAATCTAGAAGAAATGGATAAATTCCTGGACACATACACCCTCCCAAGACTAAACCAGGAAGAAGTAGAATCGAAACCCTGAATAGACTAATAACAAGTTCTGAAATTGAGGCAGTAATTAATAGCCTACCAACCAGAAAAAGCCCAGGACCAGATGGTTTCACAGCCAAATTCTACCAGAGGTACAAAGATGAATTCCTTATGAAACTATTCCAAACAATAAAAAAAGAGGGACTCCTCCCTAACTCATTCTATGAGGCCAGCATCATGCTGATATCAAAACCTGGCAGAGACATAACAAAAAGAAGAAAATTTCAGGCCAGTATCCCTGATAAACACAGATGTGAAAATCCTCAATAAAACACTAGCGAACCAAATCCAGCGCACATCAAAAAGTTTATCCACCACAATCAAGTTGGCTTCATCCCTGGGATGCATGGTTGGTTCAACATGCACAAATCAATAAACATAATCCATCACATAAACAGAACCAATGACAAAAAACTCATTATTATCTCAATAGATGCAGAAAATGCCTTCAATAACATTCAACATCCCTTCATGCTAAAATCTCTCAATAAAGTAGCTATTGATGGAATATATCTCAAAATAATAAGAGCTATTTATGACAAACCAACAGACAATATCATACTGAATGGGCAAAACCTGGAAACATTCCTTTTGAAAACTGGCAGAAGACAAGGATGCTCTCTCTCGCCACTCCTATTCAACATAGTATTGGAAGTTCTGGCCAGGGCAATCTGGCAAGCAAAAGAAATAAAGTGTATTCAAATAGGAAAAGAGGAAGTGAAATCATCTCTGTTTGCAGATGACATGATTATATATTTAGAAAATCCCATCATCTCAGCCCAAAATCTCCTTAAGCTGATAAGCAACTTCTGCAAAGTGTCAGGATACAAAATCAATGTGCAAAAATCACAAGCATTGCTATACACCAGTAGTAGACAAACAGAGAGCCAAATCATGAGTGAACTCCCATTCACAATTGCTACAAAGAGAATAAAATACCTAGGAATACAATTTACAAGGGCTATGAAGAACCTCTTCAAGGAGAACTACAAACCACTGCTCAAGGAAATAAGGACACAACACAAACAAATGGAAAAACATTCCATGCTCATGGATAGGAACAATCAATATTGTGAAAATGGCCATACTGCCCAAAGTAATTTATAGATTCAATTCTATCCCCATCAAGCTATCATTGACTTTCTTTACAGAATTAGAAAAAACTATTTTAAATTTCATATGGAACCAAAAAAGAACCCGTATAGCCAAGACAATCCTAAGCAAAAAGAACAAAGCTGGAGGCATCATGCTACCTGACTTCTACAGGCTACAAGTAATCATAAAAGCAGAGTACTGATACAAAAACAGATATATAGATCAACGGAACAGAACAGAGGTCTCAGAAATAATGTCACACATCTACAACCATCTGATCTTTGACAAACCTGACAAAAACAAGCAATGGGGAAAGGATTCCCTATTTAATAAATGGTGCTGGGAAAACTGGGTAGCCATATGCAGAAAATCGAAACTGAACCTCTTCCTTACACCTTACCAAAAATTAACTTAAGATGAATTATAGACTTAAGCATAAGACCTGCACATTCTACACATGTATCCCAGAACTTAAAGTATAATAATAATAAAAAAATCAGGTCTTCATTATGGTTTTCGTTCTCAACGCAGGAGATGAGGGTCTCTTTATATGCTGCTATAGAGGTCTTCTAAGTTGTACACAGTGAGTTAAGTTGGTAATTAGCTGACTTGAGGCTTTCATTTCCTCCCTTCAATGCATCAGTGTTGCTCAGAAACAACAAGTTCCACAGTCCATTTCCCTGCTATGTCTCAAAATGCTAAAGATATCACATGGGGCACAGCATCTTCTTCTACATTTGAATCCATTACAACTAACAACAGATGAAAGTTTAGCAATTATAATGCAACAAGAAGCCACTGTTGCACTCTAGCTGACAACTGATACAATTCCAGAATTCCATCATTAGAGTCCACTTCTAGGATCATTTTTGGTCAACTATCCTAGGTAAGTTTCCTCAGAAGCAGGCCCTCAGACACATGCAGAATAACAATAAGATCTAAATGTATTGTAAGTGTATTAAACAACCTAATGGAAGTGGGTAGGGGGAATAAGGTGCTAACCTGAGTACCTTTGGAAATGCGTGGACTCTGTAAGACTAAAGGCAAAAGGAACTGTTCAGAAGCATTCTACTCCATGATAAAAGTGGTTCCCATGGGCGTAGGAGTTAACAATTCTCACACTGCTATACAGTTAACACCGGAATTGAAGAATTAAGTAAACAAATAGTGAATGTTAGGAGCCAGGTTTCTCACTGTGGGAGTGAGAGTTTACAGATAAGCAAGGGAAGGAGGTTAGAATGATCCATGTGGTGAGGATTAGAGTAAGAGACATCACTAGCAACTCTCATTTAGCTTAGCACTGATTCAGGTGGTTACAAAGAGAAATATTTTTTTTTTTTTTGCACTTTGAAGTCAAATTTTTTTTTCTTTTTTTATTATACTTTAAGTTCTAGGGTAACATAAAGAAATATTTATACATATGTCTATACATATGGGTTCAGTATCACACTTAGATCTCCTTGCTCTGTCAGCTGAGAGGGCCAAGAAGCAATGACACAATCAATGAACACACCTAGCACCCAGATCTTGGTTTCTACTACCATTCTCCAATAAAAGAAACCAGGACTTTTTAGAGAAAATATCTGGCAAGCACTGGAGCATGAATTATACAAAATGATCTTGGAGTATCTTAGAGTACCAGAAATAAGAAAAGCGCTAAAAAAAAAAAAAAAAAAAAAAAAAAAAAAAAAAATGGGACTATGTAAAAGGAATACAAGAGCCAACTGAAATAGTTATCAGTGACCAAAGCTGGAATATTTGAGCAACAAAATAAGTAAAATATTCTTATAACCCCAAATATAAAATAAATATACATGAGTTTGTGCCAATATAAATAAATTATTGAATAAATAAATGAGGAAGACTAGGTCCCAGATACAGAGGAATTTCAAATAATTTATGTAAATATTCCACCCTTAAGGAGGTGAAATAAAAACCCCTGTTACTTAAGAGTGACCTTCTTCCAAAGAGTAAAGCATGGAATGGGAGAAGAAAACAATAACTTTATGGTGAGGAAATCTGACAAAGATTACCTCAGGCCAAGTGATGAAGATTAATATATATTGCTGGTATACCTTTGATACAAAGTGGTGAGAATGGCACTATATTTCTGAGTTCTTCCTTTCAAAAACACATTACCCCAATATAATCATGAGAAAAACATCATTAAAAGTTGAAATATGTTTTATAAAATGTCTGACCCGTAACCCTAAAATATGTCAAGGTCATCAAAAACAAGGAAAATTTGAAAAACCCAAAGGAGCTGCAGGAGGCGTGGTGACTGAACGTAATGTGATACCCTGGCTAGAATATTGATGAATAAAAAAAGAACATTAAGGGAAAACTGAGGAAATTTGAATATAGACTTTAGATAATAATAATCTATCAATATTGTTTCATTAATTGTGAAAAGTATACATACTAGTGTAAGATGTTAATGAAAGGGAAACTAGTGTGGCATATATAGGAACTCTCTGTACTATCTTTGTAATAATTCTGTAAATCTAAAATTGTTCTAAAATAGAAATGTTTACTTAAATATATATTTATAGTTGGGGATAAATACTCCTAGTAAATATCACACAATGTCATAAAGCTATAAGTGTGTTATATTCATGGAGCCTTGTGTAAGCACAAAAAGAAAAGCAACTGAATTTTCAGAGGGAGAAAAGAGTCAGGGAGGGTTCCATAGAGGAAGTGGCTTTGAATTGAATTAATTTCTTTCTTCCTTTTCCTAATTGCTAGAGATACAACAGTGAGCAACATAGACATGGCTCCTGTTCTCTTGGGGCTTATACTTTACTTAGGCATGATACTAATAAACAAATATAAATTACAAATTGTTTTTAATGATGAGAGAGGAGGGGGTGGTGAAGGCAAAAAACATTGCAAAGATACAGAGATATAAAGGCATATCATGTATTTGGGGATACAGGGCCCATTACGTATGGCTTTAATACAAGCAGGGTCAGGACTAGGGTAGTTGAGTAAAGAAATTAGGGCACACAAATTTAAGGAGATGCTCACTTTCAAAGTCGTATCCTAGGTGCCTCACTCTAGTCCCACTCCTGAGCACAGGGTTTGTAATACGGATTTTGGGGAAATTAGATCAAGAGACCAGACTGCTGCCATATTGTGAAAGGTCTTTTGTGTCTTACTAAGAAGTTGGGTTTGAGCTTGTAGATAGTGGGGAATCATAGGAGGTTTTTAACCTAGAATGAGTACTAATCGAATCTGTGCTTTAGAAAGGTTATTTTACAAATTGTGGGAAAAGGATTCAGGCAGTGCAAGGTAAGAGATGAGATGGTCATTGAGAGGACAACTGGTATTCTCAATATGAGAGAATCCTGGGAACTTTTTAAAGCTGAAGAGAAAGACAGGCAGTGAAGAGAGAGGCATTCAAGATCTGAACTGAGTGAGCTCTGGGAAAGCAGGGACAGGTACCCTTTCATCCTCAATTGTAAATCCCAGTACTTTGGACAGTGCCTGGAACATAGGAGGTGGGTAATAAAAGATGCCAGGAGGGCTCCACTATAAAGATAGATGTGATGCCAGTGGTCTTCTAAGGGGGTAGAGAGGACAGTTGTAAAAGAGGGGCCTGGAAGATAGTGTGGCAAGATATGCATGGCATTGGGTCAGTGATGACTTGTAAGGATTGGTCAGAGACATGTGACCTTTAAGTGTTATCCATGGACCAGGAGTGCTCCCAACATGAAGTAGTGTTATGATTTTCACAGAGGCTAAAGATGCTAAATTTACAAACCAATATCTCCCCTCACCACCCCCTCCACAAACACACACACGCACACACACAAACACACACACGTAAACCACAACCCTCTTATGAGGTAAGGAATGTTTTTCCCTAAGGAATACCAAGTTGCAGAAAGGCAATTAATAGGTGCAATTCAAAAGTTTTTCATTCTATCCAGGGAAAAATAATCAAACGTAACTAATGAACAGCAGTAAAAATAGCAATTTTAAAAGGACTTTAATTTTACGGGATAAAAAAGAAACAGATGGATCACATAGTATTCCCAAAAATATATTGTGTAAAGTTACTGAGGATGCTCAGATACTCTGGACTAAAACAACTTTGGACAGATTAAGGAGTTG
The DNA here is from genome assembly GCF_002776525.5 of Piliocolobus tephrosceles. Classification (NCBI taxonomy): domain Eukaryota; kingdom Metazoa; phylum Chordata; class Mammalia; order Primates; family Cercopithecidae; genus Piliocolobus; species Piliocolobus tephrosceles. The sequence continues at coordinate 23,325,158 of NC_045445.1, forward strand.
ATCCTTGGATCCCATAGCCATACCAAGCTATTAAGGGGTTGTTGAAATCATTTGGGAGACATTCCTAACCTTCCAAGATGATGTTGGGACTAACCCAATTCCCTCCTGCCCTTTATAACTGTCCTACATTGCACAGCTGGTGTCTGAAGTTGGTCTTATAAGTCGTTTTATGGACTGTGTTTAAAATACATCATTTGGCAGAACATTAACAGATATGCCACGAAAAAGGAGGTTCTCTGGTTAAATAAGTGTGTAAAATGCTAAGCTACATAGAGTTAAACTATATGCATTATTGCAGTATGTTTCAAAACCTTTAACATCATAAGTGGGTATATAATTATCCAAGAAGATAAAATTTGCAGCTTCTCCAGTTATTTAACCTGATCTGACAAGTGTTCCAAAGACTGCCATTTGGGAAACATTGTCCTAAAGCACTATCTTCAGAAGGCCTCTGCTAAAATGCAAATATGATAATTGGGAGAAAGATATTACATTACATTATATATTAACTATTAGTACCCATTTTCGTATTTGAGGGCAACATGTTCCCAGAAGGACAGAGTATCAGAAATATCCATTGCCCTTGTGGAGCTCATAGTCTATTGGTGAGACAGGAGAGAATGAAATCTTCAGCACTATGGTAAGGACTTACATAATGGTACCTTGATTGAGGATGCTGGCAGTGAAAATAAAATGAAATGGACAGCTTTGGGATATATTTTGGAGGAAGATCAATAGGACTTGGTGATGGATTGGTGGATGCAGGATGACAAAAAGGAGAAAGTTTTAAAATGACCCTAAGGTGTTTGATTTTGCAACTGTGTGAATCGTGATGCCGCTCACTGTGACAGAGAATGGAAAAGGGGAATGGGTTTTGGGAAGACAATGAGTCTAGCCTGTGAGATTTCTAAAGAAAGTTATTCTCAGGATCACCCTATGTGGCTGTTATTAGTCTCTCTGCTCTGCTACATCATACAGTGAAGAGGCAGTTCTCATGAGATATGGCACATTAAAGATTCTGTCTAAATCATTTATCCTCTCACTTATTCCTACAGTAGCTTAATTGATTAACTGAAATACCAGACATAGCCTACAGCACTCAGAACTTCACAGACAGAACACAGCTATTCACAAAATAAGGTTATTTCTGATCAAATATAAGAGATGATCAGATTAATAAATTAAGATTGCTAACATGTATAAGATTTTTAACATGAAAGAGTGAAAATATAACAAATTGTATGTAGTTTTTTATTGCTATTTACTCAGTCAGCCAACATTTATTATGTTTCTAGTATCTGCCAAGTTCGATACAGATTTTAAAGATGAAACAGAGTTGTTGATATTGAATTGTTCTTAAAGACGAAACAGAGTTCTTGATGTTGAATTGTTCGGCGTCTAGTTGTGGGTCACTGTCAGAGACATATAAAAGTAAGTAAAATAAATTTTAGTAATAGAAGGCCATATTGTACATAGTAAGGGAACAATGGTGGAAACATTCCATTCTAGTGGAGGGTAGGCAGAGAACTTGACACTTGAACTCATTCTTACAAAATGGAAAACTTGTTCTCCAAGTGGACAAAGGGGTGAGATGAAATACAAGAGGACACTCCAGGAAAAAAATAACATTGTTGCAAAAGTTAGATGTTTGAAATGCATCTTGCAAGTAATAGGAAGCAATTTAAGTATGTTAAGCAGAGAAATAATGAGTTAGATTTATGATTTATAAAGATAACCCTGGCAGTTGCATGGAGGGCAAATTAAAGAGAACAAGATTGAAGGCAAGAAAGTAAATTAGAAGTTATCGAAAGTGTTCAAACAGGGGATAATGGAGCAGTATCGGTGGGGATAGAGCACAGATGGATCAGAGAGATGTCAACAAGGTAGAATCTAAGGACTTCGTGACTTTCTTTTAAAAGTTTTTTATTTTTCTATTATTTTAACAGTTTTGGAAGAACAAGTGGTTTATGGTTACATGGAGAAGTTCTTTAGTGGTGTTTCTGAGATTTTGGTGCACCCATCACTCAAGCAGTGTACACTGTTCCCAATGTGTAGTCTTCTATCCCGCCTCCAACTCCCACCCTTCCACCTGAGTCCCCAGAATCCGTTATATCATTCTGCTTCTTCTCTTTTATTTATTTATTTTTTTCTGAGATGGATTCTTGCTCTGTCACCCAGGCTGGAATGTAATGGTACAATCTTGGCTCACTGCAACCTCTGCCTCCTGGGTTCAAACAATTCTCCTGCCTCAGCCTCACCAGTAGCTGGGACCACAGGCACGTGCCACCACGCGCGGCTAATTTTTGTATGTTTAGTAGAGATGGAGTTTCACCTTGTTGGTTTGGCTAGTCTCGAACTCCTGACCTCAAATGATCCACCCACCTTGGCCTCCCAAAGTGCTGGGAATACAGGTGTGAGCCACCATGCCCGGCCTCCATTACATCATTCTTATGCCTTTGCATGCTCATAGCTTAGCTCCCACTTGTAAGTTAGAACATACAATGTTTGGTTTTCCATTCCTGAGTTACTTCACTTAGAATAATGGTCTCCAATTCCATTCAGGTTGCTGCAGATGCCTTTATTTTATTCCTTTATATGACTGAGTAGTATTCTATGGTATACACATATACCATATTTTCTTTTTTTCTTCTTCAACTTTTATTTTAAGTTCCAGTGTACAAGTGCAGGATGTGCAGGTTTGTTACATAGGTAAACATGTGCCATGATGGTTTGCTGCACAGAAAAACCCATTGCCTAGGCACATTTTCTTTATCCACTTATTGGTTCACAGGAATTTAGGCTGCTTCTGTATTTTTGCAATTGCAAATTGTGCTGCTGTAAACATGAGTGAGCAAGTGTCTTTTTCACATAAGGACTTTTTTTCCTCTGGGTAGATACCCAGTAGTGCGACTGCTGGATCAAATGGTAGTTCTATTTTTAGTTCTTTAAGGAATCTCCATACTATTTTCCATAGTGGTTGTACTAATTTACATTCCCACCAGCAGTGTAAAAGTATTCCCTTTTCATCACGTTCACACCAACGTCTATTATTTTTTTATTTTTATTTTTTGATATTTTAAAAATTATGGCCAGTCTTGCAGGAATAAGGTGGTATCACCTTGTGGGTGTGATTTGCATTTCACTGATAATTAGTGATATTGAACTTTTTTTTCATGGGTTTTTGGCCATTTATATATCTTTTTTGAGAATTGTCTGTCTCCTTAGCCCAGTTTTTGATGAGACTATTTGTTTTATTCTTGCTGATTTGTTTGAGATCCTTGTAGATTCTGGATATTAGTCCTTCGTTGAATGCACAGTTTGCGAATATTTTTTCCCACTCTGTGGGTTGTCTGTTTACTCTGCTGATTGTTTCTTTTGCTGTGTGGAAACTTTTTAGTTTAATTAAGTCCCATCTATTTATCTTTGTTTTTCTTGCATTTGCTTTTGAGTTCTTTGTCATGAACTCTTTGCCTAAACCAATGTCTAGAAGAGTTTTTCTGATGTTATCTTCTAGAATATTTATGGCTTTGGGTCTTAGGTTTAGGTTTTTGATCTATCATGAGTTAATTTTTGTATAAAGTAAGAGATGAGGATCCAATTTCATTCTTCTACATGAGGCTTGCCAATTATCCCAGAACGATTTGTTGAATAGTGTGTCCTTTTCCCAATTTATGTTTTTGTTTGCTTTGTCAAAGGTCAGTTGGCTGTAAGTATTTGGCTTTATTTCTGGGTCCTCTATTTTGTTCCATTGGTCTACATGCCTGTTTTTATACCAGTCCCACCAGTCCCATGCTGTTTTGGCAAATATAGCCTTGTAGTATAGTTCGAAGTCAGGTAACGTGATGCCTCCAGATTTGTTCTTTTTCCTTAGTCTTGCTTTGGCTATGCGGGCTCTTTTTTGGTTCCATATGAATTTCAGGATTGTTTTTCTAGTTCTGTGAAGAATGATGATGGTATTTTGATGGAAATTACATTGAATTTATTCGTTGCTTTTGGCAGTATGGTTGTTTTCACAATATTGATTCTACCCATCCATGAACATGGGATGTGTTTCCACTTGTTTATGCAACCTATGATTTCCTTCAGCAGTGTTTTGTAGGTTTCCTTGTAGAGATCTTTCACCTCCTTAGTTAGATATATTCCTAAGTATTTTATTTTTTTTTGCAGCTATTGTAAAAGAGGTTGAGTCCTTAATTTGATTCTCAGCTTGGTCGTTGTTGGTGTATAGCAGTGCTACTGATTTGTGTACAGTTATTTTCATCCTGAAACTTTACTGATGCAGAAAAAGCATTTGACAAAATCCAGCATCCCGTTATGATTAAAACCCTCTGCAAAATCAGCATAGAAGGGACATACCTTAAGGTAATAAAAGCCAGCTATAACAAACTCACAGCCAACATTATACTGAACGGGGAAAAGTTGAAATCATTCTCCCTGAGAACTGCAACAAGACAAGGACGTCCACCTTAACCGCTTCTATTCAGTGTAGTACTGGAAGTCCTAGCCAGAGCAATCGGACAAGAGAAAGAAACAAAGGGCATCCAAATCGGTAAAGAGGAAGTCAAACTGTTGCTATTTGCCGATGATATGATCATATACCTAGAAAACTGTAAAGACTAATCTGAAAAGCTCCTAGATCTGATAAATGAATGTGGTAAAGAACTTCGTGACTTTCTGGATGTGCTATGAGAAATCAAGAATGGAATCTAATGATAATACTTCTCATTTCGTTCTTCATGAGCAACTTAATTGATGACAATTCTATTGGTAAGATGGAAAGATAAGAATAATTTGGGAGAAGATGATGATTTTAGCTTTAACATAAATGTGAAGTGTCTGAGACATATGTAAATATTTAGTGAACACTTGAATATATGAGCCTTAATTGAAGTGAAAGATCTGCATTTGAGATCTATTTGGGAGCTGACACTGTATATATAGTATTTGATTCCAGGGAATGTAGGGACTTCTACTTCCTAGTTGTATGGACAAGCACTCCGTCCAAATATACTAGAGAAGAAAATCAATACAACACTCACATATACACACACACACACAAAAGAGTAAGGGCAAGGAATTTTGATGAACATGATGAAACGTGACCTACTTATAATGCACACGGCACTACACACAACAATGGCAGGACTCATTTTCTTTTCAAGCATGTGGGGAACATTTAACAAAATTGATCACATGCTTGGTAACAAAGAAAGCCTTGACAAGTTTATAAAGATTAAAATCATTCGGAGGATTATCTTGAGTCAGTGGATGTAATCTGGAAACCAATAACAAAATAATAAATAGAAAATTATAAATTTCCTGTGAATTATACAATGTACTATGAAACAGCCAATGGATCAAGGAAGATATCACAAGTAAAAGTAGAAAATATTTCGAAGTAAAATATAATGAATATATTGCAATTTCTGATATGCAGGTTTAGCAGATATTAGAAGAAATTTTATAAGTGTAAAATCTCATCTATAGAACTGAAGACTAGAACTAAATCAATATAAAACTAAATCAATAATTTGGACTTTTACATTTCAAGAAGTTAGAAAATAACAGTAAAATTTAACCTTAGAATACTGTAAGGAAAGAATAATATATAGGAAATCTGAATGGTCCAATTTTTATAAAGAAATTTTATTATGAAAACCTTCCTGTAAAGAAAAGCCCAAACCCAGCATTTAAGAAAAAAGTAGTAAAATACACACAGGATTAAATGGGAAGAAATGCACTTTAATTATTTTTAAGAAGTCAGCATAACTTTTATTCCAAAATCTGACAAGGACATTGCAAGAAATAAAACTTACAGACGGACCTCTTTAATATGGATATTTTAAATTCCTACTAAAAATTTAGCATTTCAAATCTAGCAAGGAGCAAAACAACAGACTATGTCACAGTTAGGTGATATTCATTCCAGGTGTCCATGGTGATTTATCATTCAAAAATCATTCAGTGTATTTTACCATATTATCAAAGTAAAAGAGAAAAGGATCATATGTACGTTTTAATAGAAGCTGAAATGACATTGGAAAAATATTCAAAGTTTGCCCATAAGAAAAAGTTTTAGCAAACTATGAATAGAAGACAACTTGTTCATTATAAGAAAATAAATCACCAAAACACTTTAGCAAACATTACATTCAATGACGAAAATAAAATACTTTACCATGACTGGTTAAAAAACCAAAGACAACTTCTATTACCACTTTAATCAAAATTGTACTGCATGTTCAAACCAGTGTAATAAAACAATAAAAATAAATTGAAAGCATGAGGATTAGAAATGTTGAAATAAAATTCTCATTATTTGCAGACAAGATTGAATACCTAATGAACCCAAGGAAATATGGCCAAACTATTGAAATTAACAAATGGATTCAGCAAGTCAATATACAAAAATTAATTCTATTTATTTCAGCAGCAAAAGTCTAAATTGAAAAAATGGCATTGTGATGGTAATTTCTATATGTCCACTTTACCTAGGCTATGGTTTCCAACTATTCAATTAAACACAAATCTGGGTATTGATGTGAATGCATTACATATATGTGATTAACATGTATAATCAGCTGACTTTAAGTAAAGGAGAATAACCTAGATACATAGATAGATAGGTAGATAGATCTCCCTCCCTTCCCCTTCTCTCTCTTTCTCTCTCTCTCTATATATATACACACACACAGTTTATATATATACACTATATATATAATCTTTTATATATAAAGAGAGATATATATTCTATATATAATCATATATATATATAGAGAGAGAGTATACATACAGTATATATGTGTGTGTATATGGTATGTATATTTCTCCGGTGGAACCCTGACTGATACAGACGTTATTAACAAATTGAATAAATCAAATGCCTAGAGATTTATCTGATGACAGATGTGAAAAAAAAATTATGCTGACACTTATCACATTTCGAGAGAAAATTAAAGACATAAATAAATGGAGGGAGAGACTATATTATGGATCAGACAACTAAATATTGCTAAGATGTAAAATCTCAAAACAAAGAGATGTAAAAATCTTCTTTAATTAATATAGATTCAACATAGTAGCAGTGAAAATCCCAGTATGTTTTTGGATAATTTACTAGGTGATTCTACAATTTATAAGAAAATGCAAGGGGTCAAGAATAATGGGTATTTCATAGAAAAGGACCAAACAAGAGGAATTTGCTACCAGATAAAAATCCCTATTATAAAGGAATAGTAATTGAGAGGGCATAGTATTGGCAAAAGGATAAGCAAACTAATTAATGGAACAAAATCTAGAGTCCAGAATTAAATCCACACATATACTGTCATCTGATTTATAACAAGAAGACACTGCAGTACTTTGGAGAAATAACGGTTTGTTAAATATAGTTCTGGGTCAAGTGAATATATGGAAAAAAAAATCAACTCTGGATGAACTTCCAGAATGGCAGCTTAAGAGCACAGTGGACACTCTCCCCAGCAAAACAACCGTTTTACTGCTGCAAATTAGTTTTTGAAAAAACATTTAAAGTATTTGGAAATAGTCCTAAGAGCCTAAAGCAAATAGAGAAACATCTAATCAAGAAAACTATCTAAATCTCTATAAGAACAATGAGAATTTGTGACATTTGAGCCTTGGCATGTTTATATCATCACCACTACCAGCTCACTGTGATGGAAATTCTATTCCAGGCATCGGCAATTAATAAGATGGACTCCCTCTCTACCTAGCTCCCAATCTAGGGTTACAGTAGTACCCTAGGTGAGGCAGGCCACCAGCACCAGTCATCACCCCAAGTTCATATTGTAGAAGTTCTATTCTGGGCAGTTACAGTAGACCAGTCTTCCTTCCCCCCACTCAATGCCTACTTATAGGGTGGAAGTTTTACTTCAGTCAGAGCAGGCACAGTATACTCTGCCTTGAACACACCTGACCCAAGTATCTAGAAGGGTGGAGGTTGCACACTAAAAGAGTCAAGTAGAAAAGACCAGGTGCTACCTTCAAACTCCAATCTCTGCTCCTAGAGCTGGGGTGTCACTCTAGGAGAAGCATGCTGCTATCCTTACCCCCCTGCCCGGCTCCCTTGCAATAGCACAGAAATTCAGCCCAGGGGACTGATATAAAATAGCAGATATAAATATATCTTGCTATATAAAATAGCAAGATATAAAATAGCAGAACTCTACAGCTCAGACTAAGGGGACTGGTTTTATTTTTTAAAGTGTGTAGGGAAATTCAAACCTAAGGTATTGTTGAAAACAATTTTGGTGGTGACAAGTTAAGAGAAGGCTGGTAGCTCCATGATAGTTCTGGGGGAGATTAGCTAGAAGTACATATTTGTAAATTTACCAAATTTAATTCTGTTATAGATTTCCAATTTCATTCCATTTTGGTCATAGATTATATTTTGCATGGCTTCAGTAATTTTAAAATTATAGAGACATGTTTTATAAGCTAGCAAGGCCTATATATATATAATTGTTGTATCTTCCTGATGAATTGACCGTTTCATTATTATAAAATATTCCTCCTTATCTCTGGTGACACTTTTTTTGTATTAAAGTCTATTTAATAATTTTTGTTTTTTTTGTATTAAAGTCTGTTTAAATTCTGATATTAGAACGGGCACAGTGGCTGACGCCTATAATCCCAGCACATTGGCAGGCCGAGGAAGAAGGATCACTTGAGGATAGGAGTTCGAGACAAGCCTGGGCAACATAGTGAGATCTTATCTTTCCAAATTTTAAAAATTAGCCTGGCATGGTGGAACATGCTTGTAGTCCCAGCTACTTGGGGGTCTGAGGCAGGAGAATCCCTTGAGCCCAGGAGTTTGAATCTACAGAAAGCTGCAATTACACCCCTGCATTCCAGCGTAGGTGACAGAGGGACATCCTGTCATAAAAACAAATGTATTTATTATTCGGATATTAGTATCACCACTCCTGCTCTTTTATGGTTGATATCTGTAGGTACATTATTTTCTATCCTTTTACTTCAACCTATATGTATCATTGAAACTAAATTACATCTCTTATAGACAGGATGTGGTTGAATTTGTTGGTGTTTTCTTTTCTAGGTTAATGAACAGAATAGAAAACTCAGAAATGGACCCACACAAATATGCTCAGCTGATTTTTGACAAAGATGTAAAGACAACTCAATAAAGCAAGGATAGTCCTAGAAAATAGTGTTGGAGCAACTGGAATTATACATATGTGTGCGTGCATGCACACACACATGCAGAGGCAACTTCAACTGAAAACTCAAACCTCACACTTTAAGTAAAAATTAAATCAAACATTAACTTAAAGGTAAAACATAAAACTATAAGATGACTAGGAAAACCATAGGAGAAAACTGTAAGATCCAGGGCTAGGGAATTAATTCTTAGAGTTAACACCAAAAGCATGATACATAAAGTAATAAATTAATAAACTGGACATCATCAAAATAAAAAATTCTCTTTTGCAAAAGCCCAGGTGAGGAGGATGAAAATAAGGCACAGATTTGAAGGAAGTATTTGCAACCCAGCTATCTGACGAAGAACTAATATCTATAACATATAAAAACTTTCAAAACTCAACATTTAAAAAAATCCAGTGAGAAAACCAGCAGAGGACATGAGCAGACATTTCACTGAAGAGAATATACAAATGGCAAATAAGCACATTAAAAGCTATTCAACATCATTAGCCATCAGTGAAATGTAAGTTAAAATTACAGTGAGATATCACTACACATCTACCAGAATGGCAAAAATAAAAATATAGTGACAACTGGATGTCGTGGCACATGCCTGTAGCCTCAGCTACTCAGGAGCCTGAGGCAGGAGGATTGCTTGAGCCCAGGAGTTCTGGGCTGAGGTGCCCTATGCTGATCAGTTGTCTACACTAAGTTCAGCATTCAGCTTCAATATGGGGACCTCCCAGGAGAAGAAAACCACCAGGTTGCCTAAGGAGGGAATAACCTGCCCAGGTTGGAAACAGCAGGTCAAAACTCTCATGCTGATAAATAGTGGGATCATATTTGTGAATAGCCACTGCATTCCAGCCTGGGCAACATAGTGAGACTCCATCCCTAAAAAAATAAAATTATCTGTATATAATTATATATAAGATTAGATGTATATATAATTATACATAAGATTATATGTATATGTAATTATACATAAGATACATACATAATTATACATTAAATTATATATAATATTACATATTGTGACTGATATGGTTTGGCTGTGTCCTCACCCAAATCTCATCTTGAGTTGTAGCTCCCACAATTCCCACGTGTAGTGGGAGGACCCAGTGGGAGGTAACTGAATCATGGGGGAGGGTTTTTCCCTGTGCTGTTCTCGTGATAGTGGATAAGTCTTAGGAGATGTGATGGTTTTAAAAAGGGAAGTTTCCCTGCACATGCCCTCTTGCATGACACCATGTAAGCTGTGACTTTGCTCCTCCTCACTTTCTGCCATGATTGTGAGGCCTCTCCAGCCACATGGAGCAGTGAATCCATTAAACCTCTTTTTCTTTGCAAATTACTTAGTCTCTTGCATGTCTTTATTAGCAGTGTGAGAACAGACTAATACAGTAACAACATTAAATTCTAGTGAGGACGTGAAGTAATTGGATCACTCATATGCTGCTGGTGAAAATGTAAAATTGTATAGCCTCTATAAGTTTGCTAGTGCTGCTGTAATAAAGTACCACAAAATGGGTGGCTTAAACAGAAGAAAATTTTTGTCTCACAGTTCTGTATGATAGAAGTCCAAAATCAAGATGTCAGTAGGATTAGTTCCTTCTGAGGTCTGTGAGGGAAGAATCCGTTCCATGCCCCTCTCCTTGGCTTGTAGATGGTCATCTTCTCCCTGTGTTTCTTTACATCATCTTCCTTCAATGCATGTCTCTGTGTCCAAATTTCCCCTTTTGATAAGGACACTGGTCATATTGGATTAGAGCTCACCCTAATGACTTCATTTTAACTTGATTTCCTCTGTAAAGATCTTATCTCCAAGTAAGGTCACATTCTGAGTTATGAGGGGTGAGGACTTTAACATATAAATTTTGGGAGAACACAGTTCAACCCGTAAAAGTCACTCTGGGAAACAGTTTGGCAGATGCTTATAAAACTAAACATGCAACTATAACCCAGCAATCGCACTTCCTGGCATTTAACTAAGATAAATGAACGTTCACACCAAATCCAGTACATAACATTCATAGCAGCTTTATTCATAATAGTCAAACACAAGAAACAACCCAGGTGCTCTTCAACAGGTGAATAGTTAAACTGCGGTACAATATACTTAGCAATAAAAAGGGACCAACTATTGATACATACAACTTGTCAATCCCATAAGATCACATACTTTTGATTCCACTTATAAAACTTTTTGGGGCCAGGTACAGTGGTTCATGTGTGTAATCCCTGCACTTTGGGAGGCCAAGGCAGGGGGATAGCTTGAGGCCAGGAGTTCAAGACCACCTTGGGCAACATAGGGAGACCCTGTCTCTATAAAAAAATTTAAGATGCCAGACATTGTGGCGTGTGCCTGTGGTCCCAGCTATGAAGGAGGTTGAAGCGGGAGGATTGCTTAAGCCACTTTACTCCAGCCTGGGTGACAGAGTGAGACTCTGTCTCAAAATAAATAAATAAATAATAATAATATATTTTTTTAATGAAGAACAGACTAGTGATTGTTAAGGGTTAGGGATGAAAGAAATAGCAGGAGGGAGGCAGCTGTAGCTATAATAGAAGGTACCCTTGTGATGAAATTGTTATTTATCTTGACTGGTAGTGGATACATAAACCTAAAAGCATGATAAAATTTTATAGAACTAAGTACACACATACACAAGTGAATGCAAGTAATACTGGGGAAATCTGAGTAAGATAAGTGAATTGTATCAATGTCAGTCTTAATTTGCCATATTAACAGAACAAAATGAGAAAAAGAATGCATAATAGGTGGAGAAACAGTATTCGACAAAATTCAAAATCTATCCATTATAAAAGCTCTCAGAAAACTAGTGTAGTCATGTGCCTTGTACAATGTTTTGGTCAACAACAAACCACATACATATCTATGCTAGTGACCCCATAAGATTATAATGGAGCTGAAAAATTCTATAGCACAATACATTACTCATTTGTTCATGGTGATGGTGGTGTAACTCACTGCACTGCCGGTCATATAAAAGTCTAGCATATTCAATTATGTACAATATATAATACTTGATAATGATAATAAATGACTGTATTGCTGGCTTATGTATTTACTATAATTTTTATCATTATTTTAGAGTATATTTATTCTGTTTATATATATTTTTAAAAGTTAACTGTAAAGTATCCTCAGGCAGGTCCTTCAGGAGGTATTCCAGAAGAAGGTATTGTTATCATAAGAAATGACAGCTCCATGCATGTTACTGTCCCTGAAGACCTTCCAGTGGAACAAAATGTGGAAAGGGAGGACAGCGATATGGATGATCTTGACCCTGTGTAGGCCTAGGCTTATGTGTGTGTTTGTGTCTTAACTTTTAACAAATGTTTAAATATTTTAAAATAAATAAAAATAGTAAAATCGTTATATAATAAGGATATAAAATATGTTTGTACAGCTATACAACGTGTTTGTGTTTTAAGCTGTGTTATTACAAAAGAGTCAAAAAGTTAAAAATTATTGTGTGACAGTAAGCTAAGGTTAATTTATTATTGAACGAAAATATTCTTCTATAAACTTGCTGCAGCCTAATTGTACAGTGCTTATAAAGTCTACAGTAGTGTACATTAATGACATAGGCTTTAACATTCACCACTCACTGACTCACTCAGAGCAACTTCCAGTCCTGCAAGTTCCATTCATGGCAAGTGCCCTATACATGAGTACCATTTTCAAATCTTTTATACTGTATTTTTACTATACCTTTTCTATGCTTAGATATGTTTACATATGTAAGTCCTTACCATTGTGTTACAATTGCCTATAGTATTCAGTACAGTAATATGCTGTACAGGTTTGTAGTCTCAGAGCAGTAGATAATGGAGCTGAAGAACACCATAGAGCTTAGGTGTGTAGTAGGCTATATCATTTAGGTTTGTGTAAGTACACTCTATGATGTTCACACAATGACAAAAATCACCTAATGACACATTTCTCAGAATGTATCCGCATCAAGAATGTACCCCTGTAATTAAGCAATGTATGACAGTAGAAGGAACTTACTCAATGTGATAAAGGGCGTCTATCAAAAACCTACAGTTAACATGATGTTAATGGTGATATCTTCGTTGCCTTCTTAACTAGGTGTGAGAAAAGCAATGAAATCAATTCTCATCACTTATATTCAATATTGTACTGGAGGTCCCAATCAATTCAATAAGACAAAAAAATTAGTAGAAATTTGAAAGATTGGGGAAAAAATAGTAAAACTGTCATTATTCATAAATGAGACAATTGTGTGTAGAGAAAATCCCTCGGAATCTACAAAGAAAGCTAAAACAACAAAAACAACAAAATCCCTAGAACTACTAAGTGAATTTATAAGGGAGTAGGGTGTAAAATAAATATATGAAAATTAATCACATTTCTATATATAGACCATAAAATAATTTTTTCCAAAAATTAGAAAAGGGAATTAAAAATGTACATTAAAACACCGCATGTTCTCACTCATAGGTGGGAACTGAACAATGAGATCACTTGGACTCAGGAAGGGGAACATCACACACTGGGGCCTATCATGGGGAAGGGGGAGGGGGGAGGGATTGCACTGGGAGTTATACCTGATATAAATGACGAGTTGATGGGTGCTGACGAGTTGATGGGTGCAGCACACCAACATGGCACAAGTATACATATGTAACAAACCTGCACGTTATGCACATGTACCCTAGAACTTAAAGTATAACAAAAAAAAATTTTTTTTTAATGTACAACGAGATTTTTAAATCGTGTAATACTCAGGAATAAGTTTAATTAAAAAAGCAAGATCTTTACACTTAAAAATTACAACACATTGGTGAAAGAAATTAAAGAAAATTAAAATAAATGGAAAAAATTGCCATTGATTATATGCCTCAATATTAAGATTTTAATTCTTTCCAAATTGATTTAAAGGTATAATATAATTATGTTCAAAACCCCATCAGGTTTTGTTGAAGAGAGTGATAAGCTGATTTAAAATTATATGGAAAAGTAAAGACACTAAAACAGCCAAAACAGACTTTTATAAAAAACAAAGTTGAAGAATTCAACTTACCAGATTTCAAGTCTTACCATAAAGTTACAGAAAATAAGACAGTGTGGTATAGGTCTAAGAATGAACAAGTGTATTAACAAAACAGAATAGAAAGCACATAAATAGACCCACACATACAAAAGCAACTGATTTTCCAAAATAGCATAAAGGGAACTCAATGTGGAAAAGCAAGTTTTCAACAAATTGATGCCAGGTATCTACATAGAAAAAAAATGAGCCATTACCCCTATATTGCACCAAAAAAACTTGATTCAAGATGGAGCACAGACCTAAATATGGAAAACTAGGACTATAAAGTTTATGGATGAAAGTACAGAAAAAGAACTTCATAAACATTGAGTGGGAAAAAATTATATAGAGAAGAGACAAAAAAGCATAACAATAACATTTCTAAAATGACACATTGGACTTGATCAAAATAAAAATATTTCTGCTTGTTAAAAGACATGGATAGGAAAAAGGCAATAAAATGTAATGTCTATTCTAACTGTGAGGAGTAAACTGCAGAAGTCTAGTATCCTCACCATAAAAAACTAGAAAACTAGATGAAACATATGAAGCAACTTTACAGATATAAGACAACAGTCAATGATGAATTGTGATATCACCGGAAGAATCTAGTGAGACGATTCTTAAAGAAGGGTTAAGCAAGACTCCAAAGACTAGTAAAAAGACATCAAGCAATACCTTATGTGAAATTTGAGCCCCCAAAAGGGAGGGTGGGGCAGGAAAATATTTGAATGAATAATTACACAAAGTATTCCAAATCTGTTGAAAATATAAACTCATCAAAGCCCAATGAACACAAAGAAACGAAGAGGAAAAAATAAAGAAAACAAAATAAATAATAATTAAATTACCAATAAGTAAGATAAAAAGAAAATTTTAAATTCAGCCACAGAAAAAGATAATATATCCACAAGGGAAAAAAAGAGCAATGGCTTTTAAAATATAATTAAAAACTGTGGAAGCCAGAAATGGAACAAAGTACGGAAAGAAAATAACACTCTCAAAGCAAAATTCATTATCCGGTGAAAATATAATTGAATGATAAAGACAAAATAAAGTTTTCACACAAAATAAATGTAAGAACATTTATTACTAGCACATCTGCACTACAGTAAACAATAAATGAAGTTTTTTAGACTAAAAGAAAGTACAACCAATGTTAAATGAAAATCTACATAAAGAAATGAAGGACACTGGAAATGCTAAATATGTGATATACACAAAAAACTTTTCTCCTGTTTGTTTTTTATAAAGATAATTGCCTGTTTAACTCAGAATTAATAATACCATCTTGTAAAGTTTATTGCATATGTAGAAATAAATTATATGACAGTAATCCAAAAGACAGAGAAGATAATGGTAGTACATTGTTCTAGGATCTTTACAATGTATATAGAATGGTATAAAATTATTTGAAGTAGATTGTGATAAATTAAAGATGAATATTGTAAATCCTGGATCACAACATAAAAATATTTTTTAAAAGTTAAAGCCATTAAGTCAATAGTGGTGCAAGCTCAATACTAAGAGATATTCAATTCATCTAAAAGAAGGCTGAAAACAAGAAGAAAGAAAACAAAAGAAGGGAAAAGAGAAAACAAAGAGAGGGATGCTATACTTAAAGTCAACCATATTAATAATTACATTCAATATCAGTAAACCTAGCACATAAATTAAAAGCCAGATATTATCAGGGTTAATAAAAATTACAACCCAATTATATACTGTCTGCAAAAATTATCTTTCAAATTTGAAGACATAAATTAAAAGTAAAAAGATGAAAGAAAACATCATCACAAATAAGCATAAGAACTCTGGAATGGCTCTATTAATGTCAGAAAACACAGACGTGATTAAAACAGTAAACCAAAGAATAAAGAGTGGTTAAATTGGGTGTACCTAGTGACACAGTTTCAAAATACATGAAGCAATAATTAAAGAACTAAAGAGAAGAATGAAGAAATACAAAGCACATTTGGAGATTTCAACATTACTCTCAGTAATTGATAGAACAAGTAGACAGAAATCAGTAATGTTGTGGAAGATTTGAAAAACACTATCAACCAGCTTATTCTAATTGACATTCAGAGAATACTATACCCTAGAACTGTAGAATATACGTTTCAAATGCACATGAAACATTTCCCAATATAGACTATATGCTAAGCAATATTTAAAAGGCCTCAATAAATTTGTAAGTACTAAAATTTTACATATGTTATCTAACGATGGAATTAAATTAGAAATCAATTACACAATGCTATCTAGGAAAATTTCTTAATATTTGGAAAATAACACACTTCTAAGTATTTCATAAGTCAAAAAAGAAATCACAGGGAAAACTAGAAAAAGTTTTGAAGTGGATGATAATAAAAAGACAACATATCAAAATTTGTGGGCTATAACTTAAACAGATCTTAGAAAGAAATGTATTGCTTTAAATGATTAAATTGAAAGTAGATGTTTAGAATTGATTATTCTGGCTTCTAACTTAAAAGGCTAAAAGAATAAAGAGCAATTTAAGCCCAAAGTGCATATAAAGAAGTAAACAATAAAAATAAGATTGGAAATCAATGAAGGAGAATATGAACAACCAATAAAAATCAACAACGTCAAAAAGGAACTGCAAAAGCTGTTTCTTTGAAAATATTAATGAAACTAACAAAATCCTTACAAGACTAGTTGATTATAAAGAAAAAAGAAACACATATTACGAGTATCAGAACTAAAAAAGGAGTTGTAACAACAGATAATGCAGATATTAAAAGGATAACAAGAAGATATTAAGAACAATTATATTGCAATAGATTCAAAAACTGAGATGAATCAGACAAATTTGTTGAAAGACACCAAATTTTAAAAATAATACAAAAAATAAAAATATCAATAGGTCTATATCTACTTAAGAAATTGAATTTTTAATTAAAACTCCTTCCCAAAGAAAACTCCAGACCCTCACATCTTTAACTTTTTATTCTCTCAAAACATAAAATGTGGGGCGGAGCAAGATGGCCGAATAGGAACAGCTTCAGTTTCCATCTCCCAGCGCGAGCGACACAGAAGACCGGCGATTTCTGCATTTTCAACTGAGGTAGTGGGGTCATCTCACTCGGGAGTGCCGGACAATCGGTGCTGGTCAGCTGCTGCAGCCCGACCAGCGAGAGCTGAAGCAGGGCGAGGCATCGCCTCACCTGGGAAGCGCGAGGGGGAAGAGAGTCCCTTTTCCTAGCCAGGGGAACTGAGACACACAACACCTGGAAAATCGGGTAACTCCCACCCCAATACTGCGCTGTAACACCGGCACACCGGAGATTGTATCCCACACCTGGCCGGGAGGGTCCCACGCCCACGGAGCCTCTCTCCTTGCTAACACAGCAGTCTGCGGCAATCTAACCGCAAGGCAGCAGCGAGGCTGGGGGAGGGGCGCCCGCCATCGCTGAGGCTTAAGAAGGTAACTAAAGCCGCTGGGAAGCTGGAACTGGGTGGAGCTCACAGCAGCTCAAGGAAACCTGCCTGTCTCTGTAGACTGCGCCTCTGGGGACAGGGCTCAGCTAAAGGAGTAGAAGCCTGTGAAACGCGAACGACTCTGTCTGACAGCTTTGAAGAGAGCAGTGGATCTCCCAACACGGAGGTTGAGATCTGAGAAGGGGCAGTCTGCCTGCTCAAGTGGGTCACTGACCCCTGAGTAGCCTAACTGGGAGACATCCCCCACTAGGGGCAGTCTGACACCCCACACCTCACAGGGTGGAGTACACCCCTGAGAGGAAGCTTCCAAAGCAAGAATCAGACAGGTGCACTCGCTGTTCAGCAATATTCTATCTTCTGCAACCTCTGCTGCTGATACCCAGGCAAACAGGGTCTGGAGTGGACCTCAAGCAATCTCCAACATACCTATAGCTGAGGGTCCTGACAGTCAGAAGGAAACCTATCAAACAGGAAGGACACCTACATCAAAACCCCATCAGTACGTCACCATCATCAAAGACCAGTGACAGATAAAACCACAAAGATGGGGAAAAAGCAGGGCAGAAAAGCTGGAAATTCAAAAAATAAGAGCGCATCTCCTCCTGCAAAGGAGCACAGCCCATCGCCAGCAACGGATCAAAGCTGGTCAGAGAATGATTTTGATGAGATGAGAGAAGAAGGCTTCAGTCCATCAAACCTCTCAGAGCTAAAGGAGGAATTACGTACCCAGCGCAAAGAAACTAAAAATCTTGAAAAAAAAGTGGAAGAATTGACAGCTAGACTAATTAATGCAGAGAAGGTCATAAACGAAATGACAGAGGTGAAAACCATGACACGAGAAATACGTGACAAATGCACAAGCTTCAGTAACCGACTCGATCAACTGGAAGAAAGAGTATCAGCGATTGAGGATCAAATGAATGAAATGAAGCGAGAAGAGAAACCAAAAGAAAAAAGAAGAAAAAGAAATGAACAAAGCCTGCAAGAAGTATGGGATTATGTCAAAAGACCAAATCTACGTCTGATTGGGGTGCCTGAAAGTGAGGGGGAAAATGGAACCAAATTGGAAAACACTCTACAGGATATCATCCAGGAGAACTTCCCCAACCTAGCAGGCCAGGCCAACATTCAAATTCAGGACATACAGAGAACGCCACAAAGATACTCCTCCAGAAGAGCAACTCCAAGACACATAATTGCCAGATTCACCAAAGTTGAAATGAAGGAAAAAATCTTAAGGGCAGCCAGAGAGAAAGGTCGGGTTACCCACAAAGGGAAGCCCATCAGACTGACAGCAGATCTCTCGGCAGAAACTCTACAAGCCAGAAGAGAGTGGGGGCCAATATTCAACGTTCTTAAAGAAAAAAATTTTAAACCCAGAATTTCATATCCAGCCAAACTAAGTTTCATCAGTGAAGGAGAAATAAAATTCTTTACAGATAAGCAAATGCTTAGAGATTTTGTCACCACCAGGCCTGCCTTACAAGAGACCCTGAAGGAAGCCCTAAACATGGAAA
Source organism: Piliocolobus tephrosceles (assembly GCF_002776525.5). NCBI lineage: Eukaryota > Metazoa > Chordata > Mammalia > Primates > Cercopithecidae > Piliocolobus > Piliocolobus tephrosceles. Next base: position 23,344,410 of record NC_045445.1, read on the forward strand.
GGAACAACCGGTACCAGCCACTGCAAAAACATGCCAAAATGTAAAGACCATCGAGCCTAGGAAGAAACTGCATCAACTAATGAGCAAAATAACCAGTTAATATCATAATGGCAGGATCAAGATCACACATAACAATATTAACCTTAAATGTAAATGGACTAAATGCTCCAATTAAAAGACACAGACTGGCAAACTGGATAAAGAGTCAAGACCCATCAGTCTGCTGTCTTCAGGAGACCCATCTCACATGCAGAGACATACATAGGCTCAAAATAAAAGGATGGAGGAAGATCTACCAAGCAAATGGAGAACAAAAAAAAGCAGGGGTTGCAATCCTAGTCTCTGATAAAACAGACTTTAAACCATCAAAGATCAAAAGAGACAAAGAAGGCCATTACATAATGGTAAAGGGATCAATCCAACAGGAAGAGCTAACTATCCTAAATATATATGCACCTAATACAGGAGCACCCAGATTCATAAAGCAAGTCCTTAGAGACTTACAAAGAGACTTAGACTCCCATACAATAATACTGGGAGACTTCAACACTCCACTGTCAACATTAGACAGATCAACGAGACAGAAAGTTAACAAGGATATCCAGGAATTGAACTCATCTCTGCACCAAGCGGACCTAATAGACATCTATAGAACTCTCCACCCCAAGTCAACAGAATATACATTCTTCTCAGCACCACATCACACTTATTCCAAAATTGACCACATAATTGGAAGTAAAGCACTCCTCAGCAAATGTAAAAGAACAGAAATTATAACAAACTGTCTCTCTGACCACAGTGCAATCAAACTAGAACTCAGGACTAAGAAATTCAATCAAAACCGCTCAACTACATGGAAACTGAACAACCTGCTCCTGAATGACTACTGGGTACATAACGAAATGAAAGCAGAAATAAAGATGTTCTTTGAAACCAATGAGAACAAAGATACAACATACCAGAATCTCTGGGACACATTTAAAGCAGTGTGTAGAGGGAAATTTATAGCACTAAGTGCCCACAAGAGAAAGCAGGAAAGATCTAAAATTGACACTCTAACATCACAATTAAAAGAACTAGAGAGGCAAGAGCAAACACATTCAAAAGCTAGCAGAAAGCAAGAAATAACTAAGATCAGAGCAGAACTGAAGGAGATAGAGACACAAAAAACCCTCCAAAAAATCAATGAATCCAGGAGTTGGTTTTTTGAAAAGATCAACAAAATTGACAGACCGCTAGCAAGATTAATAAAGAAGAAAAGAGAGAGGAATCAAATAGACGCAATAAAAAATGATAAAGGGGATATCACCACCGACCCCACAGAAATACAAACTACCATCAGAGAATACTATAAACACCTCTATGCAAATCAACTAGAAAATCTAGAAGAAATGGATAATTTCCTGGACACGTACACTCTTCCAAGACTAAACCAGGAAGAAGTTGAATCCCTGAATAGACCAATAGCAGCCTCTGAAATTGAGGCAACAATTAATAACCTGCCCACCAAAAAAAGCCCAGGACCAGATGGATTCACAGCTGAATTCTACCAGAGGTACAAGGAGGAGCTGGTACCATTCCTTCTGAAACTATTCCAATCAATAGAAAAAGAGGGAATCCTCCCTAACTCATTTGATGAGGCCAACATCATCCTGATACCAAAGCCTGGCAGAGACACAACAAAAAAAGAGAATTTTAGACCAATCTCCCTGATGAACATCGATGCAAAAATCCTCAATAAAATACTGGCAAACCGGATTCAGCAGCACATCAAAAAGCTTATCCACCATGATCAAGTGGGCTTCATCCCTGGGATGCAAGGCTGGTTCAACATTCGCAAGTCAATCAACGTAATCCAGCATATCAACAGAACCAAAGACAAGAACCACATGATTATCTCAATAGATGCAGAAAAGGCTTTTGACAAAATTCAACAGCCCTTCATGCTAAAAACGCTCAACAAATTCGGTATTGATGGAACGTACCTCAAAATAATAAGAGCTATTTATGACAAACCCACAGCTAATATCATACTGAATGGGCAAAAACTGGAAAAGTTCCCTTTGAAAACTGGCACAAGACAGGGATGCCCTCTCTCACCACTCCTATTCAACATAGTGTTGGAAGTTCTGGCTAGGGCAATCAGGCAAGAGAAAAAAATCAAGGGTATTCAGTTAGGAAAAGAGGAAGTCAAATTGTCCCTGTTTGCAGATGACATGATTGTGTATTTAGAAAACCCCATCGTCTCAGCCCAAAATCTTCTTAAGCTGATAAGCAACTTCAGCAAAGTCTCAGGATACAAAATTAATGTGCAAAAATCACAAGCATTCTTATACACCAGTAACAGACAAGCAGAGAGCCAAATCAGGAATGAACTTCCATTCACAATTGCTTCAAAGAGAATAAAATACCTAGGAATCCAACTTACAAGGGATGTAAAGGACCTCTTCAAGGAGAACTACAAACCACTGCTCAGTGAAATCAAAGAGGACACAAACAAATGGAAGAACATACCATGCTCATGGATAGGCAGAATCAATATTGTGAAAATGGCCATACTGCCCAAGGTAATTTATAGATTCAATGCCATCCCCATCAAGCTACCAATGAGTTTCTTCACCGAATTGGAAAAAACTGCTTTAAAGTTCATATGGAACCAAAAAAGAGCCCGTATTGCCAAGACAATCCTAAGTCAAAAGGACAAAGCCGGAGGCGTCACGCTACCTGACTTCAAACTATACTACAAGGCTACAGTAACCAAAACAGCATGGTACTGGTACCAAAACAGAGATATAGACCAATGGAACAGAACGGAGCCTTCAGAAATAATGCCACACATCTACAACCATCTGATATTTGACAAACCTGAGAAAAACAAGAAATGGGGAAAGGATTCCCTATTTAATAAATGGTGCTGGGAAAATTGGCTAGCCATAAGTAGAAAGCTGAAACTGGATCCTTTCCTTACTCCTTATACGAAGATTAATTCAAGATGGATTAGAGACTTAAATGTTAGACCTAATACCATAAAAACCCTAGAAGAAAA
>NC_045445.1:23352455-23366205 GCF_002776525.5 Piliocolobus tephrosceles
AAGGAAGGAAGGAAGGAAGGAAGGAAGGAAGGAAGGAAGGAAGGAAGGAAGGAAGGAAGGAAGGAAGGAAGGAAAGAAAGAAAGAAAGAAAGAAAGAAAGAAAGAAAGAAAGAAAGAAAGAAAGAAAGAAAGAAAGAGAAAGAAAGAAAGAAAGGAGAGTGGAGCAGTTTCTTGTAAAGTCAGAATATTACTGTCAGCCACTGTCCCAGCTTTTTAGGACTGAAAGCTTTGCTGGGATATGAAACTTTTAGTGCTAAATCTGAGACGATCCCAGGCAAACCAGGATAGTTGGCCACATTACTTATCATATGAGCCAGTAATTCTTTCACTAGGTATTTTCCTTAAATAAATGAAAGCTAAAGACCACAAAAAGACCTGTACATGAATATGCATGGAGGCTTTATTCACAATAGCCAAAAACTGGAAGCAACTCAAAAGTTAATCAACTTGTAAATTAGTACACAAATTGTGGTATCTTTATATAACAAAATATTACTCAGCAATAAGGAGGAATAAACTACTGATAACCTTAACAAAAAAGGACAAATTTTTTCACCATGATCACACAAAAACTGTATATAATGTCTGATTCCATTTAATGAAATTCCAGAATAGAAAAAATAAATCTATAGTGATAGAAAGCAGAACAGTGGCCGGGCACAGTGGCTCACATCTGTAATCCCAACACTTTGGGAGGCTGAGGCGGGCAGATCACGAGGTCAGGAGTTCGAGACCAGCCTGACCAATATGGTGAAGCCCAGTCTGTACTAAAAATACAAAAATTAGCAGGGCGTGGTGGTGCATGTCTATAATCCCAGCTACTCAGGAGGCTGAGGCAGGAGAATCACTTGAACCCGGGAGGCAGCAGTTGCAGTGAGCCAGTCGAGATCATGCCATTGCACTCCAGCCTGGCCCTCAGAGTGAGACTATGTCTCAAAAAGGAAAAAAAGAAAAAATAAAGAAAGCAGAACAGTGCCTGCTTATAACTGGATGTAGGAGAAGATTTACTGCAAAGCAACATAAAGAAACTTTCTTTTTGGGGTGATAGAAACTTCCTGTGTAATAGTGATTAAATGAATGGATTAATTTGTATCATCAAACTGAACATGTAAAGTGGATTCATTTGATTCTATGTAACTCAAATGTCAGTAAAGTTGATTTCAAGGAATATAAATATACATGTAAATTCAAAGTCAACTGAATAGCAATATGGATGAGAAAAGATCCTTGCTTCATATCATACACAAAAATTGACTCAGAATGGAGCAAAGCCCAAAATGTAAAAGCTAATAGTATGGATCAGAGAGAATGATGAAGCTAGGACTTTCAAACATCCAATCCTCCATAAAAGCAACAAGAACTTAGACAAAAATAATCAGAGTCAAAATTTTCTGAATTCAGAATCAATAATGGAATCTATAATCAACATTGAATTCAGAATTTATAGTTTGGAAATTATCCAAAGGCTTACAACAATTCAAAAAACATCTATTTAAGAAAACTGAATGATTCATTAAGAACAGCAAGTTTTGTGGGGTTTTAACTTAACCTAATCCCATCCCCCTGCCCCAGCTATGCAGTAATTCTACAAACAAACGTCCCTGCAAACAAGATGAAAACCAGCAGGCTATCAACCACTTAGGAGGTGGAAGTACAGATTCAGTCCACCCTAAAAACCATTCCCAGAGAACTGTCATTTTTTGACCAGTCTGATAGTTCCCTGGAAACTTTACTCTTAGCACTTGTTTTCATGTGACCTGCATAACTCAGGGCTCACTCAATGCAAACAGGTTTACATCTAGGGCCATTTCTCAAAAACTATCAACGGTAATTGTTTAATACAACAGATGCCTGAGATACTCATAACAGAAATCGAAAACAAGAAGCAGACCAAATTTGGTCATCCCTTGGTATCCATGGGGGTTTGGTTACCAGAACCCCCATGGATAACAAAATCCGCAGATGCTCAAGTCTCCTACGTGAAATGGTGGAGTATTTGCATATACTTTATAATTTATATCACCACTAGTTTGCTTATAATAGTTAATATAATACCTACAGATTTCTTAATTAATGTGGATTCAATGTAATACTTGATGTACAGCAAAGTCAAGCTTTACTTTTTGGAATTGGTGGAATTTTTTTCCAAATATTTTTTATCCAGAGTGGTCAAATCCATGGATGTGCAGCCCATGGATACAGAGGGCTGACTGTAATTCCAAAGGAAAAGCTGTGGAATGAGATGCCCATGAGAGGTTTTGGAAAACATAACATTGTGGTCAGAAAAGATACATAACATAATTTCAATATTCTTACCCAAAGTTAGCAGAAGGAAGGAAATAATGAAGATTGGCACAGAAATAAATGAAATAGAGACCAGCAAAATAATAGAAAAGATTGAGAAAGAATGAAGATTTTGCTGGCAGAGCAAAATGGTAAGATAGATGACTCCACTGATCGTTCCCCCACCAAGGACTCCAATTTAACAACTATCTAAATGGAAAAGAAAACACTTTCATAAGAGCCAAAAATCAGGTCACTACCCACAGTACCTGGTTTTAACTTCATATTCCTGAAAGGCACTGAAAAGGTAGGAAAAAGAGTCTTGAATCGCCGATGCCCCCACTCCCTTATATCCCAGCGGTTGTGGTGTGGTGCAGACAGTGTTTTTGTGTGTTGGGGAAAGGCAGAGCCAGCAAATGTGAAGCATTGAACTCAATGCTGCCCTTGTTATAGAAGAAAGCAAAACTAGACCAAACTTAGCTAACTCCTGCCCACAGAGGGAGAATTTAACCAGCCATAGCAGAGGGAAATTGCCGATGCCAGCATTAGAACTTGAGTTCTGGCATGTCTTGCCACCTCAAGCTAAAGTACTCTGAGGCCCTAAATAAAGTTGAAAGATAGTCTAGGCCACAAGGACTACAACTCCTGGGTCAGTCCTAGTGCTGAACTGGTCCCAGAGCCAGTGTACTTGGTGGTGGGGGGCGAGGCACACAAGCTACTAAGACACCAGCCAGGATGGCTAAGGAAGTGCTGGCATCACCCTCCTCCTAACCCCAGGCTGCACAGCTCAAAATTCCAAAAGAGACCCCTTCCTTCCCTTCAAGATGTCCCAAGACCCCTTCAAGATGTCTTGCATCTTGAATACCAGCTAAGCCACAGCAGAGTTGTAAGGCCTCCTTTCAGGCCCTAGCTTGCAGAGGACATTTCTAGACACACCCTGGGTCAGAAGGGAACCCACTGCCTTAAAGGGAATGATCCAGTCCTGACAGGATTCATCATCTGCTAACTGAAGAGTCCTTGGGCACTAAATAACCAGCAGCAATACCCAGGTCTTATGTCAAGGACTATGGGTGTGACTCAGGTGTGCTGAGTCAGGTGTGTGATGTGCTGGCTTCAGGTGAGACTCAGCACATTCCCAGCTGTGGTGGCTATTGGGCAAAACTCCTTCTGCTTGAGAAAAGCAGAGGGAAAAGTAAAGCAGACTTTGTCTTGCACCTTAGGTACCAGCTTGGAAACAGAGGGTAGAGCACCAAGCAAGCTCTTTGGGTCCGTGATTCCAGGACTTGGCTCTTGAATGGCATTTTTGGACCTGCCCTGGGCCAGAAGGAAGTCCACTGTCCTGGGTGAGTCCCAGGCAAGGCAGCATTCACCACAGGCTGACTGAAAGGCCTTGGGCCTTAAGAGAATATCAGCATTAGTCTGGTAGTACTCCTCATGGACCTGAGGTGGGGGTGGCCATGGAATAAGCCTCCTCTGCCTTTGGTAAGGGAAGGGAAGAGTGGGAAGGACTACGTCTTGTGATTTGAGTGCCAACTCAGACGCAGTACAATAGAACACCAGGTAGACTTTCAGGGTTTTTGACTCTAGTCCCTGGCTCCTGGATGGCACCCCTGGGCCCACCTGAGGAAACTCACTGCCCCAAAAGGAAGGACACAGGCTTGGCCAGCTTTGATGCCTGCTGATTGTAGAGCCCTAGGGCCTTGAGCAAACATAGGCAGTAGCCAGTGAGTGGTTACAGCAGGCCTTGAGTGAGACTCAGTGCTGTGCTGGCTTCAGATCTGACTCAGTAGAGTTCTAGTGGTGGTGACCACAGGGGTGCTTGTGTCACACTACCCTCAGCTCCAGGTGGCTCAGAACAGAGAGAGAGAGACTCTGTTTGTCTGGGAGAAAGTAAAGGAAGAGAACAAGAATCTCTGGTAATCCAGAGAATTATTCTGGATCTTGTCCAAGACCATCAAGGTGGTACCTCTATGAGTCTAGAAGAACCACAGTGTTACTGGGCTTGGGTGCCTTCTAAAGCAGATACAGCTTAGATCACAATACTCAAATTCCTTCAAATATATGGAAAACCTTCCCAAGAAGGCTGGTTACAAACAAGCTGAGACTGTGAAAACTACAATAAATACTTAACTCTTCAATGACCAAACACAAATGAACATCTACAAGTATAAAGATGATACAAGAAAACATTAGCTCACCAAATGAACTAAAAAGGCACCAGGGACCAACCCTGGAGAAACAGAGATATGTGACTTTTCGGGCAGAGAATTCCAAGTAATTCTTTTGAGGAAACTCAAAGAAATTGAAGATAACACAGAGAAGAAATTCAGAACTCTATCTTATAAATTTAATGAAGAGATGGAAATAATTAAAAAGAATCAAGCAGAAACTCTGGAGCTGAAAAATGCAGTTGGCATACTGAGGATGCATCAGAGTCTTTTAATCACAGAATTGATCAAGAAGAACCCAGTGATCATGAAGACAGGCTATTTGAAAATACACAGAGGAGAGAAAAAAGAAAAAAGAATAAAAAACAATGAAGTATGCCTACAGGATCTAGATAATAGCCTCAAAAGGGCAAATCTAAGAGTTATTTGCCTTAAAGAGGAGGATAGAGAAAGAGATAGGGTTAGAAAATTATTCAAAAGGATAATAACACATAACTCCCCTGAATTAGAGAAAAATAACAACACTCAAGTACAGAAAGTTATAGAACACCAAGCACATTTAATCCAAAGAAGACTAATTCAAGGAATTTAATAATCAGACTCCCAAACTACAAGGACAAAGAAAGGATAATTTCTTAATAATAATATATTTATATATAAATATACATATATATTATATATAATATAAAATAAAAGCACCAAGAGAAAAGAAACAAATAACATATGATTGAGCTCCAGTACATCTAACAGCAGACTTTTCAGTGGAAATCTTACAGGCCACGAGAGAGTGACATGACACATTTAAAGTACTGAAGGAAAAAAAATCTTTTACCCTAGAATAGCATATTAGGTGAAAATATCCTTCAAACATAAAGGAGAAATAAAGACTTTCCCAGACAAAGAAAAGCTGAGAATTTCATCAACACTAGACCTGTCCTATAGGCAATGCTAAAGGCAGTACTTCAATCAGAAAGAAAAGGACATTAATGAGCAATAAGAAATTATATGAAGATAAAAATTAACTGGCAATAATAAGTACACAAAAAACACAGAATATTATAACACAGCAACTATGGTGTGTAAATTACTTTTAAGTAGAAAGACTGAAAGATGAACCAATAAAAAATAATACCTACAAGTTTTCAAGACATAGCACAATAAAATACAAATAGTAGCAACAAAAACTTAAAATAGCAGAGGGATAAGTTAAGGCATAGAGTCTTTATTAGGTTGTTTTCTTTGCTTGTTTACACAAAGAGTGTTAAGATTTTATCAGCTTAAAATAATGGATTATGAGATAGTATTTGCAAGCCTCATGGTAACCTCAAACCAAAAAACCTACAACAGATATAAAAAAAATTAAAAGCAAAAAACTAAATCATATTACCAGAGAAAATCACTTTCACTAAAAGAAAGACAGAAAGGAAAGAAGGAAAAGAAAACTACAAAACAATCATAAAACAAATAAAATGGCAGGATCAAGTCCTTACTTATCAAAATAACATTGACTGTAAATAGATTAAACTCTCCAATCAAAAGACAAAGTGGCTCAATGGATGAAAAACCAAGAATCAGTGATCTGTTGCCTATAAGAAACATACTTCACCCATAAAGAAACACAAAGACTGAAAATAAAGGGATGGAAAAAGATATTACAAGCCAATGGAAACCAAAAAATAGCAGGAGTAGCTATATTTATATCAGGCAAAACAGATTTCAACACAGAAACTATAAGAAGAGACATAAAAAAAGGTCACTATGTAATGAGAAACAGGTCAATTCAGCAAGAGGATATGACAATTTTAAATATTTATGCACCCAACACTGGAGCACTCAGATTTATAAAGCCAATAGTATTAGAGCTAAAGAGACAAACAGACCCCAATACAATGATAGCTGGAGACTTCAATGCCCTACTTTTAACATTGGACAGATCTGGCTTTCAGAAAATTGACAAAGAAACATCAAACTTAATCTGCACTATAGACCAAATGGACCTAATGGATATTTACAGAACATTTCATTCAACAGTTGCAGGATACAGATTTTTTCCCTCAGCACACGGATTATTTTCAAGCATAGACCATATGTTAGGTCACAAAACAAGTCATAAAACATTTTTAGAAAATTGAAATATTATCAAGCATCTTCTCTGACCACAATGGAATAAAACTAGAAATCAATAACAAGAGAAATTTTAGAAACTATACAAATACATGGAAATTAAACAATATGCTCTTGAATGACAAATGAGTCAATGAAGAAATTATGAAGGAAATTGAAAATTTTCTTGCATCAAATGATAATGGGAACAAAACATACCAAAATCTATGGGATACAACAAAAGCAGTACTAAGAGGGAAGTTTATAGCTATAAGTGCCTACATTTAAAAAGAAGAAAAATGCCAAGTAAACAACATAATGATGCTTCTTAAAGAACTAGGAAGGCAATAACAAATCAAACCCAAAACTGGTGAAGAAAAGAAATAATAAATATCAGAGGGGGAAATAAATGAAATTGAAGTGAAGAAAACAATACAAAAGATCAGTGAAACAAAAAGTTGTGTTTTTTTTTGAAAAGTTAAACAAAATTGACAAATCTTTTAGTTAGACTAAGAGAAAAAGGGAGAAGACTCAAATAAATAAAATCAGAGATGAAAAAGGAGACATTACAACCGATACAGCAGAAATTAAAAGGATCATTAGTGGCTACTCTGAGCAACTATAGGCCAATAAATTGGAAAATCTAGAAGAAATGGACAAATTCTTAGGCACATACAACCTATGAAGACTAAAACCTGAACAGACTGATAACAAGTAATGAGATCAAAGCCCTAAGAAAAAGTTTTCCAGTAAGGAACAGTATGGCGATTCCTCAAGGATCTAGAACTAGATGTACCATATGACCCAGCCATCCCATTACAGGGTATACATACCCAAAGGATCATAAATCATGCTGCTATAAAGACACATGCACACGTATGTTTATTGCGGCACTATTCACAATAGCAAAGACTTGGAATCAACCCAAATGTCCATCAGTGACAGACTGGATTAAGAAAATCTGGCACATATATACCATGGAATACTATGCAGCCATAAAAAAGGATGAGTTTGTGTCCTTTGTAGGGACATGGATGCAGCTGGAAACCATCATTCTTAGCAAACTATCACAAGAACAGAAAACCAAACACCGCATGTTCTCACTCATAGGTGGGAACTGAACAATGAGATCACTTGGACTCGGGAAGGGGAACATCACACACTGGGGCCTATCATGGGGAGGGGGGAGGGGGGAGGGATGGCATTGGGAGTTATAGCTGATGTAAATGACGAGTTGATGGGTGCTGATGAGTTGATGGGTGCAGCACACCAACATGGCACAAGTATACATATGTAACAAACCTGCACGTTATGCACATGTACCCTAGAACTTAAAGTATAATAATAATAATAATAATAATAATAATAATAATAATAAATAAATAAGTTTTCCAGTAAGGAAAAGCCTGGTACTCAATGGCTTCAGTGCTTACTTCTACCAAACATTCAAAGAAGAACTAATACCAGTCCTACTCAAGCTATTACAAGAAATATCAAAAGAGGGAATACTTTCAAACTCATTCTATTAGACCTGTGCTACCTTGATCCAAAACCCGATAAAGACACATCAAAAAAGGGAAACTATAGGCCGATATCACTAATGAATAGTGACGCAAAAATCCACAACAAAATACTAGCAAGCTGAATTTGACAATACATTAGAAAGATCATTCATCATGACCAAGTGGGATTTATCCCTTGCATTCAAGGATGTTTCAACATATGCAAATCAATCAATGTGATATCAACAGAATGAAGGACAAAAAACCATATGATCATTTTAAATGCTGAAAAAGCATTTGATAAAATTCAACAGCTCTTCATGATACAAACTTTCAATAAACTGGGCATAGAAGGAACATACCTCAACATAATGAAAGCCATATATGACAGACCCACAGCTAGTATCATACTGAATGGGGAAAACTGAAAGCCTTTCTTCTAAGATCTGGAACATGACAAAGATGCCCACTATCACCACTGTTACTCACTGTTACTGGGCACCATAGCTAGAGCAATCAGACAAGTAAAAGAACTAAGGGGCATCTAAATTGGAATGCAAGAACTCAAATTATCCCTGCTTGCAGATGATATAATCTTATATTTTAAAAAAAAACCTAAAGATTCCACAAAAAACTATTAGAACAGATAAACAAATTCAGTAAAGTTGCAGGATACAAAATCAGCAATAAAAAATCAGTAGTATTTCTATAGGCCAACGGTGAACAATCTGAAAAAGAAATAAAAAGTAATCACATTTACAATAGCCACAAACAAAATGAAATACCTAGGAATTAACTTAAGAAGTGAAAGATCTCTATCATGAAAACTATAAAACACCAGTGGACGAAATTGTAGAGGACACCAAAAAAATGGAAAGATATTCTATATTCATGGAATGGAAGAATCAATATTGTGAAAATTTCAGTCGAGACTACCCAAAGCAACCTACAGATTCAATGCAATCCCTATCAAAATATCAAAGATATTCTTCACAGAAATAGAAAAAAAACTGTCCTAAAATTTATATGGAACCACAAAAGACCCAGTATAGCCAAAGTCATCCTAAGCAAAAAGAACAAACTGGAGAAATCACATTACCAGACTTCAAATTATACTAATAAAGCAATAATAACGAAAATAGTATGGTACTGGGGTAAAAAAAAACACGTATACCAATGGAACAGAATAGAGAACCCAGAAAAAAAAAATCCACATGGCTACACTGGGGAAAGGATAGTCTCTTAAATAAATGGTGCTGAAAAAACTGGATATCCATATCCATATGTAAAATAATGAAACTAGACACATTATATCACACTATATCTCACCATATACAAAAATCAAATACAAATGTATTAAAGATTTAAATCTAAGACCTCAAACTGTAGAACTACTACAAGAAAACTGGAAACTCTCCCGGACATCAATCTAGGCAAAGATTTCTTGAGTAATACCTCACAAGCACAGGATACCAAATCAAAAATGGACAAATGGGATCACATCAAGTTAAAAAGCTTCTACACAGCAAAGGAAACAGTCACCAAAGTGAAGAGACAACCCACAAAATGGGAGAAAATATTTGCAAAATACTCATCTGACAAGGAATTAATAATCAGAATATATAAGGAGCTCGACTAACTCTGTAGGGGGAAAAAAAACTAATGATTTGAGTAAACAGTGGGCAAAATATTTGAATAGACATTTCTCAAGGCATATAAGTGACAAACAGGCATATGAAAAGGTGCTCAACTTCACAATTTATCAGGGAAATGCAAACCAAAGCTACAATGAGATATCATCTCACCCCAGTTAAAGGCTATTATATCCAAAAGATAGGCAACAACAAATGCTGGTGAGGATGTGGAGAAAAGGGAACCCTCATACACTGTTGGTGGGAATGTAAATTAACAAAACCATTATGGAGAACAGTTTGGAGGTTCCTCAAAAAACCCAATATAGTGTTGCCATATGACACTACAATTCCACTGCTGGATATATACCCAGAAGAAAGGAAATCAGTATATCAAAGAGATATCTGCACTCCCATGTTTGTTGCAGTTCTGTTCCCAATAGCTAAGATTTAGAAGCAAATTAAGTGTCCATCAACAGATGAATGGATAAAGAAAATGTGGCACATGTAAACAATGCAGTACCACTCAGCCATAAAATTAATGGTATTCAGTCATTTCCAATGACATGGATGGAACCGGTGGTCATTATTCTAAGTGAAATAAGCCAGACACAGAAAGACAAACATCACATGTTCTTACTTATTTGTGGAATCTAGACATCAAAATAATTTTACCCATGCAGATAGAGAGTAGAATGGTTACCAGAGGCTGCAAAGGGCAGTGGGGTTTGGGGGAGAGGTAGGGATGGTTTATGGGTACAAAAAATAGCTAGTATCAATGAATAAGACCTAGTATTTGCTAGCACAACAGGGTGACTATACTCAAAAATAATTTAATTGTACATTTTAAAAATAACTAAGAGTGTAACTGGATTGTTTGAAACACAAAAGATATATGTTTGTAAGGTTGGATACCCCATTTTCCATGATGTGATTATTATGCATTGCATGCCTATTCAAAATATCTCATGTACTCCGTACATATGTATACCTACTATGTACCAACAAAATTGTTTTAAAAAATTAAATAAATAAATAAATATAAAAATAAAGATAAAAAACAAAAACTACTTTTTTTTTGAAAACATAAGTGAAATTGACAGATCTTTAGCTAAACTAAGAAAAAGACAGCAAGATCTCAAATAAACAAAATTATAAATGAAGGAGGGGACATTACAACTGATACTACAGAAATACAAAGAATCATAAGAGACTACTCTGAACAATTATACACCAACAAATTGTATAACCTAGAAGAAATGAATAAATTTCTAGAAACTTACAATCTTCTAAAACTGAACCATGAAGATATAGAAAATATGAACAAACCAACAACAAATAAGGAGATAGAATCAATAATTAAAATTCTTCCAAAAAATATTCAGGGCTGCATGACTTCAATGGTGAATTTTATCAAACATTTAAAGAAGAATTAATGCCAATCCTTCTCAAATTGTCCCCGCAAATTGAAAAAAGTTGAACACTTCCAAACTCATTCTGAGGCTAGCATTACCTAGTACCAACGGTTGACAAGGACACTACAAAAAAGAAAATTACAGGCCAATATCCCTGATGAACGTACATGCAAACATCTTCAATGAAATACCAGTAAACCAAATTCAACAACACATTAAAAGTATTACACAACATATCAAGTGAGATTTATCCCTGGGATACAAGGATACTTCAGCATACACAAACCAATAAACATGATACACCACATTAGGAAAATGTAGGATAAAAATCACATGATCATCTCAACAGATGCAGAAACAAGCATTTGACAAAATTCAGTATCCTTTAATGGTAAAAACTCTCAACAAATTAACTATATAAAGAATGTACCTCAGTATAATAAAAACCATATATGACATGCCCACAGGTAACATTGTAAGTAACAGTGCAAAGGTAAAAGCTTTTCCTCTAAGATCAGGAAAAAAACAAGGATACCCAGTCTCACCACTTCTATGTAACATAGTAGTGGATGATCTAGCTGAAGTAATTAGGCAAGGAAAAAGAAATAAAAAATATTCATCTTGGAAAGGAAGAATTAAAATTGTCTCTGTTTGCAGATGACATGATCCCATGCGTGTGTGTGTGTGTGCATGCACGCACACGCATGTGGCTCTAAAAACTGCACCAAAGTAGTCTTAGAACTAGTAAACAAACTCAATAGAGTTACAAGGTAAAAGTCAACATATAAAAGTCAATTGTGTTTCTCCACAGTAACAATGAACTATCCAAATAAGAACTTAAGAAAAAAATCCATTTACAATAGCATTAAAAATAATAAAATACTTAGGTACAAATTTAAGCAAGGAGGCGAAAGATTTGTACACTGATAACTATGAAATATTGATGAAAGAAATTAAAGTAGACACAAATAAAGGGAAAGATATCTCATGTTCATGAAAGAGTTAATATTGTTAAAATGTACATACTATGCAAAGAAATCCACAGATGTAATGCAATCCCTACCAAAACTCCAGCAGCATTTAAAATAAAACATAGAAGAAAGAATCCTGTAAGTCATTTGGAACCACAAAAGACTCCAAATAGACAAAGCAATATTGAACAAGAATAGCAAAGCTAGAGGCATCACACTTCCTGATTGTAAACTGTATTACAAAGCTACAGTAATCAAAACAGAATGGTATGTCATAAAAACAACCATATAGACCAGTGGAATAAAATAGCCCAGAAATAGACCCACACATACACAGTCAACTAATTTTTCATGAGGGTGCCAAGAATACAAAATGAGGAAAGGATAGCTTCTTTAATAAATGATGCTGGGGAAACTGGATATCCACATACAAAAGAATTAATTGGACCTTTATACCATACACAAAATTCAACTCAAATGGATTAAAGACTTAAATATAAGACCAATAACTATAAGGAAAAAGAAAACATAAGGAAAAATTTCATTAACATTGGTCTTGGCAATTATTTTTAAAATATGATACTGAAAGCACAGGCAACAAAAGCAGAAACAATCAAATGGGACAATATCAAGCTAAAAATCTCTGCAAAGTTAAGGAAACAATCAACAAAATGAAAAGGCAATCTTCACAATGGAAGAAAATATTTGCAAACTGTATATCTGTTAAGGAGTTAATATTTTAAAAATATATACAAGGAACTCATACAACTGAAAGGCAAAAAATAATAATAATCTGATTTTAATATAGACAAAGAACTTGAATCGATATATCTCAAAAGAAGACATACAAATGGCCTACAGGCATATGAAAAAGTGCTCAACATCGCTAATCATTAGAGAAATGCAAACCAAAACCACCATGAGAAATCACCTTACACCTGTTAGAATGGCTATTAATTAAAAAACAAATGTTAACAAGTGTTGGCAAGGATGTGGAGAAAAGTGAAATTGTATACACAATTGTGTACACGAATTGGTGCAGCCATTATGGACAGCAGTATAAGGATTCCTCAAAAACTAGAAAATTGAACCACCATGGAATCTAGTAATCCCACTTCTTGTTATATAAAGGCATTGAAATCAGAATCTTGAAGAGATATTTGCACTCCCATATTTATTGTAGCATCATTTACAGAAGCGAAGATTTGGAATCAATCTAATTATCCAACAATGAATGAGTGAATAAAGAAATAGCGGTATATACACACACAAAAATACCATTCAGCCTTAAAAATGAAGGAAATCCTGCCACTTGTAACAACATGAATGGATTTGGAGAGCATTATGCTAAGTGAAATAACCGAAACACAGAAAAACATACACTACATCATCTCACTTATATGTAGGGTTTAAAATAGTCAAACTCATAGAATCACAGAGTAGAATGGTAGTTGCCAAGGGGTGAAGTGGGGGCAGGATGGAAGATGTTGGTCAAGGGTACAAAGTTTTAGTTATGCAAGATGAAAAAAAGTTCTGGAGATCTACCATACAGCATAGTGTCCATAGCTCACCACACTATATTGCAAAGAAGATAGTGTTTTCTCTCCTTCTTTCTTTCTCTCTTTCTCTCTCTTTCTTTCTTTCTTTCTTTCTTTCTTTCTTTCTTTCTTTCTTTCT